>NC_136012.1:9832620-10122024 GCF_048128805.1 Centroberyx gerrardi | reverse complement strand
TAAACAATTTGATACAACTTTATCTCGAGGTTCCACAATTTTGCCGTCTGACCAAAATCCGAAGTATTTCCAAACAGGGCTTTTTAGATTGCTCGGAGGGGGTTGTGAACTCTCTGCCATCATTACCACACGGTTGTTGTTGAATTATTCGCTCGTTTCAGCCGCAGTAGTGCTGCTTTTTTTTTTTTTTCACAATCGAATGTCTGTTTTTTTTTACAATTCGACTATATAATCGAATTTAGAATATTCGTTGACAGCCCTACTGTACAGCGCAGAGTAACCAAGCAGATCCATGCAGCACAGACATAGTTAATAATCCTGTGGCTCAATCTAAGCTGTAACATATCCTCTCCAGCTCAGTCAGCCTGCTTTTCCAGCACGTAAACACACACACTCACGTGCACACAGGTAAGATGATGACAGAGGTTTACTAATCAGAAATGCAAGAAGCTTAAAGACAGCAGAGCATGTGAAAGTAATATCGTGATTAGAAGCCTGTGCAACGAATCTTCAGACCAGCCTGACTCACTGTAGAAGGAAATGTAGGCTACCTGTAAGCTAAAAAGAACATCAGTGTTTCCCACACATAGACTTTACTTGGGCGGGCCGCCCAGGTATATTAACGGCCGCCAAAGTATATTTGGCGACCCATTTTAGCATTTTTTATTTTAATTTTTTTATCCGTCCGAGAGAACGACACCATCCGCGATCGATTAACTAGTGAACAATCTCCCCTCGCTCTACCCCTCCAGGGTTTCCCACACATAGAAAACTTTGTGGCGGGCCGCCACAATATCAGCACTGACCGCCACAAATTTTCTTTTTTTTCACTATTTAATCGTAGAACTGTGTGTAGCGCATTGATTCGCTCAGCCCCTAATTGCTCTCTCTCTGTCTCTCGCTCTCTCTCTCGCTTGCTCTCTCTGTTGCTCCCCCTCTCTCTCTTTGTTGCTCGGTCTCTGTCTCTCTCTCTCTCGCTCTCTCACCGGACCCGTCTGTTCGCCTCCCACTGCGCACGTGAGGGACATTTTTTTCCATGCCAAGAAGACGGCTGACTGAATTCCCGAAAAGAAGAACTAACAGTTAACGTTACTCGGAATACAGCTGAGTTTCCAAGATTAGCACGCTGTATAGCCTAGCTGCTAGTCAGTATCCACTGAGTGGACTGATAACGTTAATATTAAATTTTTAACTCTGACTCTGAATGTTTGCTCCCTCAATCCAGTAATATTGAAAAATATTTTCAAAGAAGGAAAAGGACTGGTCCTGAGGAGGAGCAGGGACAGTCTGGACCAGAGGAGCTGGTGAGCAGTAAAACAGAGTAGATAATAATGTCAAAGGCTGTAATTTAACAATCTAAAGATACAGGTGAAACACCCCCCCCCCCCTGTTGCCAACCCACCTACCACCACAAATACATTCGAATTCTGTGGGAAACACTGAACATAATCATAATTCTGCAGGTTATCATAAAGGCAATATGATTCTAGGCCATAGCCTTTCAGTATCAGCTAAATATCATCCCATGTGCAGGCTTGGCCTTCACAAGTACCAGAGAAGGAAGTTAATCAGTGATGCAGTAGTCACAGAGCATACAGCTAATTTTGTAGCAGCTGCACCAGCATAAAATGTGGTACTTCGAGTGTAAATTTGTGAGAAGAAAATGAGGCAAACCCTTAATTAATCTCTCTCCCTCTTCCTCTGTATCTGTCTCACACACACACACACAAAGCCCAAGCAGCAGCTCAGACAGCTTGTGCAGCAATGCTTTGGTAGCCAAGCGTCCAGCCAGTGGCGTGTTAATCTGTTAGACAAGCAGTGTTTGGACTGAGCCGGGCTCAGGGCTATGGCTACTACCAGACAAGGACAGGGGTCACATGGGTCACACCGTTACCTCTCCCACACAGACCACACCAACGTTTCAATGGTATGGGAGACAGCTTAACTGTGTGCTGAGGATGACTCAGGGCATAGGGAAAGGTTAGAGGAAGTGCGAGAGTCTAAGTGTGGGTGTGTCACACAGTACAGATCAGGAGAACAAACTTAACAAAAAATAAATAAAAAGATAAAAATAAAAATTGCAATATTGACTACTGTAACTACTACTACTGACTACTAACTACTACTACTTTCTAATTACTATTGTAACTTTCTAAGAGCCTGCAGTTCAATTACATCAAACCAGAGGTAAGTGTTCCTGATGTCCTCTTAAAAGTTACTGTGCAGTTCTGGTGCCATGCAGAATCCCTGAAATAGCCTACATGTCAAAATAACACAAACAATTCTTGGCATGTCCACCTGTATCTCCATTCATGTTGCCATCACTGCATTCAGAAAACAAAAGAAAAACATTGTTGTCAGTGTTTCCTATGCTCCCAGATGAGGAATGCCACCCTATGGATCCCTCTCCAGGCTCTGCGATGTTTCAAGCCTGCCCATTAACCTCCACTGATAAGACCCTGTTTTGCGTTGTTACAGGATGACACATGCAGGCCTCCAGACCCCGAGAGAGGGGTGTGTGAGTGCAGTGCATGTGTGTATAAAACATATTTAGGCTACTCGCCACACTGGTACCTCCAGGCACAATGGTTGGAAAGGAGGGGAGGAGGGAGAGAAGGGTAAGCTAAAATGGGGAAGAATAACGCAGCATCCTGTTTGCTATTTTTACATAACTTCCTGTCACAACCCTCAGAATTTGAGAAAAAATATTGCAGAACATTGACGTGTGTGTGTGTGTGTGTGTGTGTGTGTGTGAGTGTGTGTCTGTGTGTACGTGCGTGCATAAGCAAGTTGCAACTAAAGCAGAAGTAAGATTCAACAGTGGACAAAATGAAGCTATGAATAAGAAGAGATGGCTTCATATAGTCCAAACAGCCAGGAGTTCAGTATAGTTTGAATGCAAACATCATATTTGGCTAGAACATCTTGCCTTCTCCCTCAAGGCCAGATAAACACTGCTGAAAAAAAACGGAGACACTGATGCCATGAATTGCCAGATTTGGCAAAGGCAGCAGTTTATTTTAAGCCAAAGACCTGAGAGCAACTAAAACAAGTGAAACAGCATTGTCTGGACTAGCCTATTTATTCTTTAACTGAACAGACTTTACCCCCAGAGACGGTCTTTAACAAACATCTGAGCAGGTGAAACTGACTTAAAGGAATGCGGCCCTCTCCTTGTTGCCTGTGCAGTAATAAGTGGTAAATATTCATTAGCTCAGAGCACCATATGCACACATGGGCACTTGTTCAAAGTATATCAAACACTGAGGCATGCACTGTTGTTTACCCTACGACCACACTCCATCACACGCATGGCAGCAGGCACACACATGCATGCACACACCCAAGAATATGCAATTTGGTGTACAAACAACACACAAGTGTTCTTCTGCAGCTCCCTCCTAGCCAGGCCCCCAAAACACTCTCTTCAGCACCTATAACTTATCCAGAACATTGCAGCCCGCTTCATCTTCTACCTCCCCAAATTCTCCCATGTCACCCCCTTCCTACACTCCCTCCGCTGGCTGCCTGTGGCTGTTGGTATCAAATTCAAAACCATGGTGCCGTGTACGAGACTGTTATGGGAGTAGTGCCCCCATAACTCCCCACACTCTGCCACTACCGGCCGCTTCATTCTTCGTTCTTATACTTACATACTTAACTCTTTTACTCCTCATCTTGGCTCAAAACTCATCTCTTCAGCACATCACGCTCTCCCCAGAGAATCATGCCCCCTCTTTTTCTGCTGTTGCAGCCATTGTAAGTTTCTCTGCGTAGCTAAATGCCTAAAATGTAAACAAAGATTTGGGGTCTAGGTCTTGGCCCCAAGCTGACCAACCCTCTTATTATTAGAAGACAAGGGGATAGAGAAAAGGAGGAATGAGGGCAAAACGGATATATTTTTAAAAATGAACCTAAAGTGAGAATGCAAAAGACAGGTCTGAATGAAGCAAGCAGGTGGAGGTGAGATTCCACTCCAACTATGGTATTTCAGCGCTGTAGTGACTCTGCATTCCTTTGTGTGCCTGCCCTGACAAATAGGCCAGCAGCACTGTTATTACACAACTCAGCTCTCATATCCAGTCAGAACAGGCTTCAGAGCAAACCAAACACAGTCTTCAGCTGAGCCACCAGCCGCTCCTTTTCTACCTAGGGCACAGACAGGACAGAGAGACCACTATGTACGTTAATTATTATACTCACCTATGGTAAATTATTACTACAAGTGTCATTGTTTGATTTAATTACTGGTGTCTGAATAGGATATTACTTGAGGCTGGAGGACAACTGCTGTAAGGCAGGTATTTTGTTACACAAAATCCATTCCAATTAATCTCAAGAGCAAGGTGTCTTGGCAAGTTTACCTATCCTGAATCATCTTCATTTAGTGAACAATTTAACCGTGATTTTAGATTTAAGTCCTCCGTACCCACTCAGCATGTATCACACTGCCTATATCTTATTATTATCTCTGACTGTCCCACCACTCATGCCCACACTCTGTCTTTCTTAATCCACAGTGGAATCTCCTAATCTGCATCTCTCTCATTTCTGGCTTGCCTCCCCAAGATTCTTTCACTCTATTCCTCTCTTCCCACTCTTTCATTTGCTTTCTGCCACACTCTCTTTCTCTCTCTCTCCCCCTCTCACTTTGTCCCTCTCTTTCTCTCTGCCTCCCCCAGACCCCACTCTTTGATTCTCTGGCTAACTCGCTCTCCCTTGCTCAGCCCCACTCTCTGAAATCCTCCCATTCACTCTGAGCCAAGAGGCCCATGCCACTAGCAGTCCATTAACCACTCCAGTTTCACACTGGCACTCAGTCAGGCTCCTCTCCAGCTCACAGTATGCTCTTCTTCCCCTGAGATGGAGAGACAGTGTGTGTGTGTGTGTGTGTGTGTGTGTGTGTGTGTGTGTGAGAGAGAGAGAGAGAGCGAGTGAGCGTGTGTGAGAGAGAGAGACAGAGAGAGAGAGAGAGAGAGAGAGAGATGTAGGGAAAGAGGGTGAATGATACCTACTCTACACAAAAGCACAAAGATTAAAGTGGAAGCATTAAGCTAGTGATCTAGTTGACACAGACTATGTGACTGGAGAGTAAAATCCTGACCAGTTAAAAATGTGGCGTTATCTTGAAATAAGCATTTGCTCAGGTGGTTCCCCCAGGAAGTAGGTGCACTAGTGCACACAGGGACATGAAGGCACAAGATTTTTTGCTTGAAGGCAGGTGCACTTATCTGTGCTGCTGATCAAGCCTTTAATGATAAAGAGCTCCATGCCCAGCTGCACTTAACACTTATGCCCAGTGGTGCCCAGTTAGCCACCCATCCCACCTACACACACACACGCACACGCACACGCACACGCACACACACACACACACACACACACACACACACACACACAATTCAGTCCAGTTGTCCCATTATTTCATGGAGAGTTTCAGTTGCTCTTGCAACTAAAAATGCTGATTGTGTTGGAGCTTTCCTCAGAAGCTACAAGACAAACGCAATAGGTTTTCTGTGGTAAAAATGTGGAGATGGTAAAAAAGAAAAAATCAAGTCTTTAAAGACAATACTGTGAGGAGCTGCTCACTGGAAAGTGACTTGATTGAAAGTTGCTGTCCATTTCAGGACGGCACAGCGGAATGCAATGGAGTCAAACACATTCCCCAGTCAGAACTAGTCTTTATCACCCTGTGAGCATTCAGCAAACCTTTCACCTAAAAAACAGATAACCTCTCATGCTCAACAAGACGTACCAGAGCCAGAATCTGTGATCTACAATTCACCTTGTATCCCAAACAACTGTCCAAGGCAGTGATCCCTGGCTAATCCGCGCCGCGCCTGCCTGCTGGTTTCAGCCAGCCTGGTTATGTCAACAGGGTACATGGATGCTGATCCCCGCTGTCTCTGTGGGTCTGAAGAACATAGATAGCACTTCGGGGGGTACAGCTAAAATGACCCGCTTTTGGCTTCAAACGAGGCTACATGGATCACACTCTACTACAAAGGCTGCTGAGAGGGCAATGAATCATGTAAAGCATTCCTGTGGGACATAAGTACAGGTTACACACGCGCGCACACAGTGGGAGAACATTACACTGTGAGTAACTGTGGGGTAGGCCAGTGGTAGAGACATCATTACAGGGGTTGACGTAATATCTAACTGAATCAGACAGTGGCATTATTTCATCTACATATAAAAGAAGGATCATCCCATCTTATTGAGAAAAAATAGATGTATACGGGAAAATGTAAATAATTTTTAATGAACTGCAAGTGCCTCTAGAACCGGGATGGTGACTGCTACAAATCCCAGAGGACATATTGGAGAGAGGTTCACACAGGGGTAATGTTGGGTTGGAATACCAAAAACCAAGCAGACTGGAGATAGAGAACACACAGACACACACAGAGATGACTGATACTGACACCAAGCTCGTCATGTCATCATTACTGAGATGTCTGAAAATGGCAGATAGTGGAGAAAGATGACGTCATAGATCAAGAACAGCAGACACGATTTCATCACAAAGGACCCTTAACCTCTCTCTGAACTCTGACCTTGGCTGTGTGTGAGTGAATGCCTCTGTGTCTGTGTGTGTGTGTTGCATAATAACACGCTAGGAATGGATTCAGATTGCATAGTTAGCAGTGTACTGAAGTCAAGGGCGTATCATATACTTCCATCACATGCTACGTGGGTAGCTGCACACACACAGACGTGCGCTCACACTTTCATGCAGACAAGCAAATGCACTCAAAAACTCACTCACACATGCAGTGTTATCTTATGCAGACATTTACAGAACTGGTTTCTGTCTCTGACTCATGTTTGCTTATAGCCCTACCTTGAACTGCATGAACATTACTGTATGTTATGTCGGAATTCACCATTTACCACTCACTTTCTATCCCTCTGTCAGGTCTATATGAAGCTGTGGAATGTGTTCACAGGCCAGTAAACCACAACAGCTGAATTCCTAACAGTGTGGACAGCATTACATAGTGAAAACACTACTCATGACTGACTCGGTGTGTGTGTGTGTGTGTGTGTGTGTGTGTGTGTGTTCCACATACTAGTGCAGACTGACTGTTCGCACTAATGTGGCAGTTCCTGTCATCAACACCATGCCTTTGACAAAGACAAACTATGCCTACCTATCCCTTCTGCTCGGCAAACATGTGCCGGGTTCATGGCCAGGTGATATTCAACTAAAAAAACTCAATCATCAAAGCCCGACCAAACTGTTAATGTAGGAATCTGTTTAAGATCATTCCTGCCAGCAGGGTGCTAAACATCTTGCAGAGTGCACAGAGGTGCTTGGAACATTTGTCACTGAATGGGACCTTCAATGAAGGACTTGGAAGGACTCTGAAAAGTGTGTGTGTGTGTGCGCGGTGGGTTAGCTGCACTCAGTGGCCAGGTGTGTCTTGAGCCCCTCTATGGTTACCGTTTGTCTGTGTGTACAATATCAGTTTTCAACTGTTGCTAGACCTGGCCAAGGGGTTAAGTTACGCAACCTCATTTGCCTTGGCTGATGACACACATCCCTACGGATGACTCCTAGTGCTCTCCTCCCATCCAGACACCACGCTGGATCACAAGTTAACACTGTGGGTGGACGACACATGATGTCACCATAACTAACTCAGCACTGGAAAATTCTATGGACAAATCTCATGCCTGTAGCATAGACAGTACTTTTATTCATTTTAAACAATTCAAATTAAAATCATCCAACTTTATCTAGTAAATAAAATACATGCAACCCTCTCTGTAAGTAAGCAAGGAATACAGACAAGTGTTATGAAAAGCTTATGATTTGACAAGTGATAAGCTGCCTGTAAGTTAACTTGTCAGGGCTGCAACAATTCAAAGTTGGAAAGCCAGCTACTTCCTCAAATGTTCACAAAACAGGTAACCTGAAACCGTGAATGCTGCAGGGAAACAATTCAAGCTTAATTGACAGCTGGTGCATGGCTTTACGGGCGAAAGTGATTATAGGTATGGTGGCACTTTGTTGCTTTGTAGCTTCACATGAAACGTGGGAGAAACGAGCTGTAACCATCAGTGGAGCAAATGATGTTGGGCGCACCACTTGTTGAGCTCAAGTACCCAAACAGATTATAAACTAGAGATGCTCACAGCAGCAACTTGAACCTGAGGGATACTCACAAATTTCTTTTTCCCATCTCCATCCTCATAGTTCTTCTTTGCTTTCTTGTCCTTCTTGGGGACAGCAGCCGAGGCAGAATTCCCCGAGTATGGATCCATTATTATGATTCAACCAGTTTCCTAGAACTGAGTGTCAAAACAAACCCGTGTGACGGTAACTTCCCTATACTCAAACTCAAAACAAAAGGCAAACAGTTTCCTCTGAAGTTGCTTTTCACTAGCGAAAAAACGAATGGCTAGTTCTCTTGGGGCCTAGGCTAGTGTCTTGGCTAACTAGCCACAATTAGCACAGTGTGGCTAATGATTTGGTAGGTAGCCAACTACACCGAACGAGCCCCTCGCTAAGCCGCCTGCCTGTATTACTAATGGAGGGAAATTCAAAGCAGAGCCCCAAACCCGCGGAGGGAAAAGTAGCAAAACAACCTGTTGCGACTTTCTACTACAGACAAGGACGAAACTCCGCCAGTATTGACATATAACACAAAACGAATAGTAACAATGTGAGTCTGTAAAGTCCCACAAACTACATGAACTGACTCGCTGCGGTAGTAACCGGCTAACGTTAGCTTTAGCTAGCCTAGCTAGTCTGCTATGTAAACTCGCCGTGGAAAAAACTCCGTTCTCCCTACTTCCACGAGTTGTTTCGGTGACTGGAACGCGGGTGACGTGTTGGTGTCACTGGTAACTTGGTTCGACGGTAATTCCCAAATTAGTTTCCATGACTGCTACAAGTTCAGTTAACTTTTTCCCCCGAACTGACAGACAGCGGAGCAGCAACCACGTCCTCGACAGTAGATGAGTCTTCCTGTTCTGACAGGTCTGTCGGAGCGGTGGGGGAGGGGCCTGCGCTCTGGAGCTACACCTGAGAGGGTTTGACTGACAGCTTGGCCAACCTGACTGACCAGGGCTGTGGCTTGCGGTCAGGGGTCCCCAGCAAAATTAGGACTAGTTTAATTACTAACTCTATAATTACAAACCCTATAATTTAATTCCATATAAATAATCCAAATGCCACAATGTGTAATGAGATTTATTTTATCATAGGTTTCCCTGTCCCCATGTACAATGTTTACAAGTACACAGGGTGTGATGCAACAATCCCTTAGGTCATAATCTAGGATAAGCATCCATACAGAAGCCAAATTCAGATGTCAAAAGAACAATGTACTAACCCTCATCCCTCAACCCTCACCCTAATCTAAATGTGACAGGGTTGAGTGTGTGGGATGATGCTCAGGGATCTAAGGCTGCACACAGGCTCATAAGGGGTCAACCGGTCAGCGATATAACTAGAGGCCAAACCTATCCATGCTTTAAAAGTGATCAGTAAAGTAAATTCTGAAACTAACAGGCAGGTATATATGCAGGTATAATGAATATGATGCACTTTTCTGGGCATTTAGAGTATACCCGCCCATCTAAACCAGCGTAATTAGCACTGTAATGAGAAGTCAGGGTCAGAAAAGGCTACAGCCTCTCCCCTCAGCTGCTGCACCATATCTCCAACTGCCACGACACCACTGTGTGACTCATTGTGTGATTGTAAGCAATAATATCATATGAAATAATGAGACAGCTAGCCTAGATACTGCACAAGAATTCCATCTCATCTCACATATCACAAAATGAAAATAGGCAAGAACAGCTATTGGGACTGAGAGAGATTTTGGCTGTAGTGTGCAAGTGGCACAATGAGCATGAATAGATGTAGGTCAGCATATTAGTGCCCCCACTTTCCTGACCTGAACCAACATTATCAGTGATGCCACTATTCCCTCCAAAGAGAGTCTCCAGTTTTGTGCAGCAAATCCTCACGTTTAAATGATCCTAAATAAACTAAATAATCAAAAACCCACTCCTGCATTTCAAAGGTGAGTTTGATCCTTTGTGTGGTGTAACTACCGTATCATTTTCTACTCGAACTGTCTGAACAGAAAATCAGCCTTAGGGCGCCACCAAGTGGTCAAAATGTAAACGGCAGGCGCCATAGGGTGCAGTTTGATGAGGGGTCAGCGGAGTTAACGTTATCAAAGCAGTGCGTAATGGGGAGTAATGGGGCTATTCTCGACATTGTTCTCTAAAATGACTTCTTTGCAATCTGATAAGGTTGCTATTGGCACTGGGTGAGGGTGATCTGTAGGTCTATTGGAGAGGTAGGTGAGAGAAGAACATCAAAATTATACAATCAGATAAGCAAATTAATGAATCAAGTTGGAGGTCTTGCATCGCCCTGAATGTGCTGACTAAACCGATCCAATTCTTAACGCGCTGTCTTCCAAATAACACCGTTTAAGTAGTCGGTAATTAGCAGTCCCACGCTCCAGGCAGTGTCGGTCCCCTGTCCCCCCCCCCCCCTCTGCAATGTCCCACTTCAGTGCTCCTCAGATCCTCCAAATATTTTACGCACCGCAGAGTACAATAATCACAGTGTTTACCTCATCTCAGTGGAATTCCCTCCTGTTTGTAGACATTCATTCAGTGAAGCCTGCTCGGGCAATTTTGTTTCGAGGTATGGTGTCCAATACTTGAAATGCAATATTATTTATTATCTCTGTCCTCTCTCTCTCTCTCTCTCTCTCGCACACACACACACACACACACACACACACACACACACACACACACACACACACACACACACACGCACGCACGCACGCACGCACACAAACAGGATTACGGAGATAGGCGCATCTATCTGTTTTGGTATGTGAGAGATGTTTGGGAACAACAAGATTGGAGAGGATTTACGCATCACCGGCGGCACTGAAACCGACAAGCAGTTTGGTTTATCGCGCACTACACGCCATATACTCCTGCCTCAAGTCTTCAATCTACCGGAAATTACCGTCTTAAATTGTAGAGGAGAGGTTAATTAAAAGTGAAAGTGCACGATAAGCTGGCATCCCTTTGGCACTCGTAAAAACGCCTCTGCCAATGGACGTATTAGATGATAAACGGTTGGCCCTCCTCCCCATCATCAGCAGCATCATCATTCACAAACAGGTCTACTGTTATCGGGACGAAAAGACTTACAGTTGAAAGTGGATTTGAGTATCTTTATGTGAAGATGTAGGCCTACAGCCCGTCATTTAATCATTGGCTTACAATGGACAAGAGAATGAAAACGGCATGTGTTGGCTGCATCATTGCACAATACAAGACAGTTCAGCTACAGTCATACAAAATATGTTATATACAACCAGCTAACATACATAAAGCCTATAGCCTTATGGTGATGATGGTCATTTTCCACGGCAGGACCAAGTGCGGCTTGTCAGGGCCACGGCAAACTGTTCCTACAGGTTACTGGGATTAGAAACACTGTTGCGGCAGGTCAAATCTTTAAGCAACAAGATGGATTAATAAACTCACAGAAATGTTAGTTGGGAGTACATTGAGAAGAATAAACAGGTGGTTCCTAAAGTGCGGCGCGCGGACCACAAGGGGTCCTTGGAGGGGTTCCATGGGGTCCCCAGCAAGATGAGGGTTTGTTTAATTTAACCATTATTTAATTCATTAGAAATTAGCACTATAAGAATGATTCATCTGATCAGTTTCACACTCTCCACTGTTATCTTCCCACATACATCTCAAATAAAAACCTCTAACAAATGGGGGTTCATGGTCTAAAATACTTGGGTGGATCCTTAAAGTGAAAAAGTTTGGGACAACGAGGCCCTGACTAGCTATGTTAAGTCCTGCCATGGAATCTAGGCTATTTAGTCCAAGCGATGGGTCCATGAAGACTCATCAAGGCAACAACTCCATGTGTCCAAAAACGTGCAGCAGCAATTCAACGGGGGACAGCGTAACGCCCCACCAAAGTCCCACCACATCCTGAAAGACCCGGTCCCGGAGCCCCCTCCTGCCCCTGGTCGGGGGTCTTTACTTGTAGGAGGTCCGGGCCTCTCTCAGCGACCTGTCGTAGGGCATGGAGGCGAAGAAAGAGTTCCGCAGCTGGCAGTTGATGAAGAACACAATGAGCAGCACCAGCAGGAAGAGCACCAGGCACATGACTATGTAGGTGGCCAGGTCCGGCTTGTGGAGCTCGCCCTCCCGGAGCCCCCCTCCCCCCCGCCCCGTGGTGGGTCTGAGCAGGGCGGCCACGCTCACCGAGCCGCCGTGGGAGGCGTTCAGGGAGGCGGGGGCGTGCGTGGAGGACTGGGCCATGAGCACCAGGTCGAAGTCCGGGGCGTCGGTGGAGTTGAGGAGGATCTGCCTCAGCATGGCGCCCCGCGGGCTCACCGGCTGCGTCGGACGGCTGGAGGGATGAAAAGACGCGGAGAAGGTTACGAACTGACTCGGTTTGTCTGGGCATAAGCTCTCTGAACGACCCTGACGAAGAAGAACTAGTAGCTTAATCCTGTATTACACATTTAGAAATATTATAGGAATATTATAGACCGACGACAAGGTCACTTATAAACTCACTATCGAATACCACAGATAGTCTGTATGTCCATAGTGATGCCAAAGAGTCTATAAAAGACACACTATAAGTTCCTATAAGAATATCACGAGATATAGCCTAATGATTTTCGTTAAGGGAATCCCACTTGGCGAGAAAACGTTGAAAACAATCGATTAAAAGCACAATGACGCACAGGTTTTAAGGTGAGGACATACTTTGTTGTGCGCTGCGGAAGAGTTCCGCAGGTGAACTGGAAAAGACGGAATCCCGGCTCCGCATTCCTCACTGTCCCCGGCTCTGTCCACTCCAGCCCCGGCGAGGACGCACTGTGGAAAGGCGGCGGGTCGGTGCCTTCAAATCGGCTGCGCCCACAGTCCATATGTCGCCGGGTGGGATATTAGCACGTCAGTATTCCCCCCACGTTAAACCGAATTGGCCAAATCCATGTTTGAATGCAGCTCAATGTCTCGATGAAAGAAAACAGAAGCAAAATCCACTTGTTGACGTTCAAATCCAGATCGGCCTATAGCGCACGAGGTTAAGCACAAACGGCATTACCACACTGTGGCGGTATCCAAATGACTGTTGGGATCTGGCAGAGGTGGTGAAGTTTAACGGCAACCGACGGTGCGCACACATGTCCTTCTGTGCGTCGCGGTGCGCAGTAACAAGTGATCGCCTTTGCCGGTGCGTTACAGGGCGCAAAAGATGGGCACGTCTGATCACCCGGTTTCTCACCCCCGTCCTTGTTCTTATATCCAGTGATGGTCGATAGTGAGCCCACCCCCGGCGAGAGCCCTTACGGGAATATCGATCCGTTATGCCGAAGATGAGAGAAGAAGAAGAGGGATTAATGGAGGAAAACACATACAAAAACACCAGCGCTCCGGGTAGCAAAGAGCTTTCCAACCTCGCCTTGGGATGTCTGTGCGCGCGCGTGTGTGTGTGAGTGAGGGAGAGGGAGAGAGGGAGAGTGGCACAGGAGGAGAGGGGAAGGAGAGGGCGCTGAAGGGACGTCAGCGGACAGGGATGTGTTAAAGAGAAAGTCAAACTCGTCATGCAATGTGACGAAGCTCTCTCTCTCTCTCTCTCTCTCTCTCTCTCTCTCTCTCTCTCTCTCTCTGTGTGTCTAGCTTTGTTTCCAAAGTGATCCTACTTCATTTGAGTGAAAGTGAGTAAGAACCTTTTCTGGGCCAGTGGGGAATGTCTCACATTGGGGTGATTAGAGAACAGGCGGTGTGAGTGTGTGTGGTATGTGTCTGTGTGTGTGAGTGTGTGTGTGTGTGTGTGTGTGTGGTGGAAAGGGGGTAACTAAATTGAAGAGAAGGTCCACCATCTAGCCTATCATTATTACTGTTGGATATCAGAATCCCGACCCCCCCCCCCCCCCCCCTCTCTCTCGCTCTCTCTCTCTCTTTCTCTTTCTCTCTCTTGGTTTTATTTTATTTTATTGTAGGTAAGCCTATTTCAATAGGCGCAACACTGAAGATGAAGATTGAGAGGATGGAGGCTTTTGCACCGGACAAGTACCAGCATATAAAGGACCAGACCTTAAAAGCTCTGCCCATCTGTTTCATATTCATCTGCACCTGTTCTGTCACAACAGGATGGCTGGCAGGCAGCACCGAGCAAGGACAGAGGCACACACACACACACACACACACACACACACACACACACATATGCCATGGCAGAAATACTGTAAAAAAATGCCCAGATTGGAAAGTGACTTTGATGCCACACACATACACAGACTCAAAG
This sequence comes from Centroberyx gerrardi, assembly GCF_048128805.1. Lineage (NCBI taxonomy): Eukaryota > Metazoa > Chordata > Actinopteri > Beryciformes > Berycidae > Centroberyx > Centroberyx gerrardi. The sequence continues at coordinate 10,107,677 of NC_136012.1, read as the reverse complement.
AGAAGTTTCAGGTAAAATAGTCTACAAAGAGCACTGGTGTCCCAGTGTCCCATACCAACTTTGTATTCAACATTAAAGAGGATTACAGTGGGGCAGAGTTTGGTGGGATGTGCGTGTCGCATGGGAAATCTAAATACAGCCCAAAGCTTTGTTTACACACGTGGAGGGACAGCAGTAATTGTGACGGCTAAGGAGATTACCGCTTATTATTGCTTTTTGGACGTCACACTCGTTCCCTACTTTGCTACCGGCTTGCTACTATCCTCATCCCCATCATACATTCGCATGCACCCACACACGGAGCGAAAGGCAGACACATCCAAAAACACACACACAAAGGAAATCTGTCCCACTTTGTATTGCCCCCACTGTCCCGGTACATGTGAGTGTACCTTCCCGTGGAAAACGGCCTTGCCCATATTTGAGAAATTCCACTGTGAGGTTGGTAATTATAGACCTGCCACACCCTGGACATCAGCTGACCTGGGTTGGTTAAACACAGAGAGAGAGAGAGAGAGAGAGAGAGAGAAGAGAGAGAGAGAGAGAGAGAGAATAGGACATAATATAGAATGACATATATGTTCATTGATGTCTTGCTCCGTGGCTAATTGTGTTCGTTATCAGGCTGAGCTCATTAGCTGTAACCCATGACAATGGAATTTTGATTAGGAATGGTGTATTATAATTCCCCACCACTATAGACTTCATTAGGGGCCTCGGCTAATCCGACCCCCCTCTTACCCTCTTTCAAGTGTTGTCTCACACAAAATAACGCTCTCTCTTTTTCCACTCATCTTTGTTCGCGCTATCTCTCTCTGTCACACACACACACACACACACACACACACACACACTCACACTCACGCTCACCATAGACTGTACTGTGCTGTCTATTTCTCACTTTCACCTTTCACCTTCTTCTCTAAGTCTTCTTCCCCTCTCTAATTCTCTCACATCATTCTTACATTTCTCTTTTGTGTGCTCTACTTCTTTCACTCAGATTACATGTTTTCCTTCACTCTCTCTCTTCTCTCTGTCTCTGTCTGTCTCTCTCTCTCTCTCTCTCTCTCTCGCTCTCTCTCTCTTTATTTTTTTTCTTAATCCATTTAATCCATAAAAAGGGGAAAGAAAGACAGCTCAGCCATGAAGCAGGAGGGCTCAAAGTTGAGATAAATAAGAAAACTATGAGTTTTTGGACCTCTTTTTCGGAGTTTGATAATGTTGTCTTGGGGACAGAGAGAGAGAGAGAGAGACACACACATACACACACACACACACACACACAGAAAGAGAGAGAGAGAAGTGCTTAGCAGAAGCTTAATGTTCACACTGATGAGACATAACCAAAGCAAGCGGCGGGCCATGCAAGTCAACAGGGATTATATATGTGTACACACACCAACCACACCACTCTATCACTTCTCACATACACACACTCACGCCGACACACACACAGGAACACACACTGTCAGACTGGAGAATTGGGTCTGCTCATGGGTTGTTACTCTATTTTTCTTATTTTTCATTTTTTTTCCAGGAGGGATAGGACCAACACTCAGAAAATCCTCCCTCAGAGCCTTCTACCAATGTTGCACATCATTAAGTTTCAGTCCCTTCAAATTAAGTTCAAGTTTTGTCAAGTCAGAGTGTAAGAAACATGTGCTGAACAAAAGCTGTGATAATCTGCACTCAGAGCAGAGCTTTCCTCAAACAATATTGCTAATACCGCTGAGACAAAATTGCCTGTGAATACTGAGGTTTTTTTTTTTTTTTTTGAATGTTTGCTTCATGAAACAGTAATATTGTTTTGTTGCTTTCCTCAGCATGAGCTGTATCTACAGTGCAGTGGAGTCATTCCCCACGCAGGCAGGAGTCCAGCAGCCACCCTAATACCCTCCACACTCGCTCTGCCTCTCTCTGCCTCTCAGCTGAAAGGTAACAGCAAACAGCATTGGCAGAAGCATCAGAAACGCAAATGATCGATATTTCTAAACAACAAACCCCATCTCCTATTGTGCACAGGTGAATGTGTGTGTGTGTGTGTGTGTGTGTGTGTGCATGTTTGCACCTTGACAGCGGAATATCTGGATTGCTCCCTCCCCATGTCACGCAAATACACACACACACACACACACACACACACACACACACACACACATGAATATATTACTATACTTGTGAGGACCTTCACTGACTACCTTCATTCCCTATCCCCTAACCCTAACCTTAACCCTCTCCCGCTTAACCTTAACCATTATTCTAACCTTAACCTAATCCTAATCCTAACCTTAACCCTAAACCCAAGTCCTTATCCTAAACTGGCCCCTAAAAGAAAGGAGGACCAATAAAAGGTCTTCCCTTTACAAGATTTTCCTCATCTATACAAGAACACACACACTCACACTCATCCTCTCCCCCTTTCTCTTGTGTGAATATATGAAGTCAAGTGCCACCTCTCTCCTCTCTCCCTTGCTCCCCAAATCCATGCATTTCTTGGTCTTTCTTTCCCTCTCTCTTCTGCTCTCTCTCTCTCTCTCTCTCTCTCTCTCTCTCTCTCTCTCTCCGTCTCTCTCTCTCCCTCCCTGCTGTGTTGTGTACACAAAAGCCTGAGGGCAGGGGTTCTAATTCCCTGGTGGGCCACGCCGTCAGTATAATGGAGTGTCCCTGCTGGCTGCCAGAACACACACACACACAAACACACACACACACACCACCTGATAACACTCACTGATATCCCCTGACTGACTCTTAGCACGACGGGACTCAAAACACACAGCAGACACTGAGAAAGAGAAGAGAGAGAGAGAGAGAGAGAGAGAGAGGAGGAAAGAGAGAGAGAAAATATTAAGTCACGCATGTGAGCACACACACACACACACACACACACACACACACCATACAGTCATACACACACAAACACACACACACAAACACAAAGGGAGAGTAAACATCTAGTCGCGCAAGTAAATACACACACCACAACCACACACAGTTGTACACACACACACACACACACACACACACAAATAAATATACAGAGAGAGAGAGAGAGAGAGAGAGAAAACACATCAAGTCACATACGTAAACGCAAACAAACCACACACAGTCCTACACACACACACACACACACACACACACACACACAGACAATATGATCGCTAATTGCTACAGAAGCAGCTAGGATTCCTTTATCTGTTGTGTCAATACAATTCCATTTTCTGTCTGACTGAGTTCCAACAAGAATCTTAAACAAACAAACAGTGTGACACGCAAATGTCTCCCCTCTCTCATTTTCCATAATTGTCTTCATTTTCCTCTAACCATCCCCTCTTTAACCTCCGTGGAAAAATCAGCTGGCAAATAGGATTTCTCCCTGCCAGTGCATCAAACGCCCCCGTTGGCAGAAATCAGACGCTCTACAATTAGTCACTTGATTATCTTGCCAGAACACCAAACGCTGTTTCTCTCATCTCGGGCGAAAATAAAAGGAGAGGCAATCACTTTCTCTTGCAGTCAAAATGACAAATGGATCCTTGAAATGGGTATAGACGCTGTCACCTATCTTACAAAAAACAACCTTTCCCTTGACATCCCCTAGAAATTAATGCTTCACATAATAGGGGAACAAAAAAACAATTGTTTAGTGGCAGATGGAAAGCTGCGGTTGTTATGGAGCAGTCATGTAGCTTCTACATCACATCAAAACATGAATTGTATCTGTGTTGTTTTGTTTTTAATGCTGTCTGATATCTGATTTAGGGCCAGCTGCGCATGCCAACACACACACACACACATACACACACACACACACACACACACACACACACACACACACACACACCACCACCACAACTACCAAAATGAATAAGAAAAACACATTTCACATACACTTCAGAATATGCTTAGAGATATGTTTCAAAATATATAAAAACTTGTTTGTACATGTAGATGACGTTTATTTGAAATATATTTTGAGTGGCCAAAATATATTTCGGATATACTTGCATATATGGGGATATATGGAGATATATATTTTGTCAACAACAGCAACATAGGAAAATGAAAAGAAAATGTATTTCAGATATAATTCAAATGAATGTCATCAAACATGCACAAAACATGTTTTTTTTCCAATTTGTGTATATTTTGCTCTTCTGAAGTATTTGTGAATTTATTGTTTTTGCGCTATGGGACCAAACACACACCCTGTTTAACCTTGTGTGTAGTGTAGGCTCAGATCTCAGCGCGGGGCGAGTGGCTTCTCAGCTCCAAAGCAGACAAAGCAGATTCAGCCGGTGCGGGCCGCCACAGTGTTTCAAAGTGTGATCTGGGGGCCGGTAAACAAAGAGCGAGGGAGGAGCGGAGGAGCGGAGGAGCGGAGGAGCGGAGGAGTGGAGCCTCAGCCAGCATCCCTCCTGCTTCCCCTTTATTTAGTCTGCATTTTAAAATGTGAATAATGTCAGGGAGGTTGTGCTGGAGATCAGTGAGGGAGGGATGGAGGAAGGGAGGGAGTGCCCCAGGTGAATGGGTTTTTGGCATGTGTGTATTTGTGTGTGTGTGGGTGTGTGTGGGTGTGTGTGGTTGTGTGTGGGTGGGTGGGGGGGTCGGCGGCGTCCCCGCTCCAGTGAGCCATGCGACAGAGGCCCGTCCCGGACCGGAGCCAAGGTGTTAGCATGCAGGGCTCTGCCTCTCACCAAAAAACACACCAACAAATGGATAGAGAGAGAGAGAGCGAGAGAGAGGGAGGAGGGAGGGAGGGAGGAAAGGATGGGGAGTGGAGTGGAGGAGGAGGAGAGGGGAGGGGAGGGCGAACAAACAGATCAAGAGGCAAATAACAGAGTCGGTGTCCCTATAACTCAGAGTCCCTGCAGTTGATCCTGGCACATGAGTGTGTGTGTGTGTGTGTGTGTGTGTGTGTGTGTGTGTGTGTGTGTGTGTGTGCTCAAAGGGAAGAGGTGAGATCTTTGTTCTGCTGCCTTGCTGGTATAGGCTGGGTCAGGCAAAGAGAGAGAGAGAGAGAGAGAGCTAATTACACTCTAATGAACTGCTTCCAGGGTCGCTAAGGTCACAGCCACCTCTGATTCAGACAACACTGCTGAGAGAGAGAAAGAGGGAGAGAGAGAAAGAGAGAGAGAGAGAGAGAGAGAGAGGGAGAGGAAGAGCCAGACAGAGACAGAAACAAACAGGGAGAAGCTGACAGAGGAGGAAAGAGATAAAGACAGAGATAGACAGAGCAACAGACAGGGGAGATAAAGAAAGAGACAGAGAAACAAACAGAGAAAATAAGAGGGTGTGTGTGTGTGTGTGTGTGTGTGTGAGAGAGAGAGAGAGAGAGAGAGAGAGAGAGAGAGAGAGGGTGAAGAAAAAAGAACAAAACACAAGCCAGAACAAAAGGAAAGAAAGGCAAGGTGAGTCAGAAGATGAATGGTGTTGTAACTGCTATGGCTAGTCCATAAAAGGGAAACTATGTTGTAGGTACATAAATATGCTGAGGGGAAATGTTGCTGTATATTACGAGCAGCAGCGCTGGGACTGTTATAAATATACGCATTACTTCCTCTCTGTCTATGTCTCACTCTCTCTCTCACACACATACACACACACACACACAAACCGCTCTCAGAGAGTGAATGGGAGAATGCCTGTATACCACTTATCCCATTATTCACAGCTGTGAATGAAAAGAGAGATGAATAGAGAGATTTAAAACTGAAGATGACAATGAGAACATTGAAGACGATGATGGCGATAATGGTGATGATCAAGATGCTGCTGAATTTGAGGATGATGATAATGATGATGAAGGAGAGGAGGACAAGTGTTACGACGGTGATGGTAACACTGTCGATGGCTGCAATGATGCAAATGATGAGGATGAAGATCCTAAGATATTTCGTTTTTTTCACAGCAAAGTTTAATAATTTTATTATTCAAAGTAGCATAATGTGATCTCACATATTGTGCAGTGTGTGTATGAAATGTGGTGATGTGACTAGATGTGATTTTTTGTACTTCAACATGTACTCTGTAATTTATTGTATTGTTTGTGTTGTATTTTATGTCGACCTGCCCTGGGACTGCAGATGGAAATTAGCAAATAGCTATAATCTGGTGCAAAGCATCTTTTCTCTTTACTGAGATCAATGCTCTCTTTTGCACATGGTCCCTGACAAATAAACTTAATAAACTAAACTAAACTAAACTAAGATGTGAAAAAGCATCCGGCCCGCTGATGGATTTACTGACTTTTTACACCATGGGTACACTTTAGAGACGGTTTATTACTGCTCACTTTCTTCATTGACTTCCATAGTGCAACTAGCTGGAAGCGCATCCTTTGTGTTTTCACATGTGGTGAAGGGAGGAGGATAATTTAGTTTGTCTTTGAAACCCCAGGAGCTGAAATCAAATGCCGTTCATAAGTGACAGATGGATTCCACACTGGGAGAATTCTAGAGCAGAGTAAACCCTACACTCTAAATTCCCGTAAGATGTATTGAAGGACTACAAAGAAGTGTTGACAGCTTCACTCTGATGGTAAGGGTCAAAGATTGCATGCTTGATTACCTTGCAAGCATCAAACTACCTACGATTCTGTCTCTCTGACTCGCTTTATAAACTACTTCAATCCTCGAAAGCATTGGAAATTGAGAAAATCAGACAGAGGCGGGTGAGAAGTTTTTCACGGCACCGTACATGACGATAACATCCGTCACGAAAAAGACAGCGCTGATGCTGATGAGGATGATTTTTGTGGAAAAGCTGTCCCATGAGATGTGCTCACACCTGACACATATATCTTGTGTGTGTGTGCATGTACGTGCGCTCATACCCACGTATATATATATAGTCTCATTTCTCAGTTGTGCCAGCTCACGCGCCTCAAGGGCCAGCTGAAACGCCCCAGAGTGTTCGTGAGTGACTTGTCATATCAATCCTTCCATCCATCCTGAACCCGCGCTCTCCGGCTTTGAGGAATTGGGTAAATGCTACACGGGGCCCCCCACCCCCCAGTAGCCCCTTCATCCACCACTCCATCAGCCCACTGACTGCTCCAGAAATGAGATATTGGCGTTTCACCGATGAGGGCAATTCATAAAATGCGTCAGCGCTATGGCTTTATGATGCTTCCAGGCTGTCGCTCCGGAGTCGTATGAGGTGCGGGGCGGGAGGACCAGGTTAAATGATGTTGTTATGATTGTAATAAGGGCTGTGCCTTTAGAGATATACGGCTGTGATGGTAATAAGGTGGCGGCTTCATGCTGTAGGATTGTCCTTTGGCTCGTTTTAAGAGGGTTATCTTGGTGAGGGGGTTTTGATGTGATGAGATACTGAGATGAGAGACTCAGATGGATTAAGGGGGGTGATTGATGGCGTGGATGGGGGGGGTTTGTCTGTGCGTGAGTCTGCGTAGAAATGTGTGTGTGAGAGAGAGAAATAGTCAGAGAGAGAGAGCCTCCCTCTATGTGTTTTTACGCATCTATTAATATGTAAGCGTCAGTGTCTCTTTGTGTGTGTGTATGAGTAAGTCAGCATTCACTGTGTAAATGCGAGTGTGTATGAAAGAGAGTGTGGTGTGCGTGTGTGGGTGTTCACACGTCGGTGTGTGTGTGTGTGTGTGTGTGTGAGAGGGAGAGAAATAAACTGGCAGAGAGGGTGTTTGAGCCCACCTACGAGTGTGTTCAAGCATCTGTTAATATGCGAGGAAGTGTAAGCTTCTATTTGTGTGTGTATATGAGCAAATAAGCATTTATTATTAAAAATATGTGTTTGTGTGTGTGTGTGTGTGTGAGTGTGTGTGTGTGTGTGCTGCTAAGTCTGTCTCCTGGGGGGCTTCCAGGCAGTAGGTAGTAGGTGTGTTGGAGGGGGAGTTCTAATCTCTCCTCCAAATCCCTGGAATCCCTGTCTTTCAGAGGCAGGAGGTCACATCGCTCACCGCTTTGCCAGGAGGAGAGATAGAGAAAGAGAAAGACAGATGGAGCGAGGGGAGATGGATGGAGAGACAGGGGGGAGGAAGAGGAAGAAGAGGAGGAAAAGGAGGGAGGGAGGGAGGGCTGGAGACACTTCCTTGCCTCGGGCCTCTGGGACAAATTACACCAGAGAGGGGATGTCAGTTATATTGTGTTGCTCTAAGACACACACACACACACAAACACACACACACACACACACACACACACACAGCCTGCAAAGTCCTATACATAACAACACAGGCATACATCTGCTCAGTCTCACACAGAAAACACACACACGCAGAGTGTACACACACACATGCCTGCACATGCATGCAAGCATGAACAGATGCACACTCACAAAAATTCACCTGGAGATTAAAACAGACACACACACACACACACAGACACTTAAACACACACACACAAAACACACATTCACAGACTGTTATTGAGCAATGCCCTCAAGGCTAAAACTAATATCAAAAGTCTGAGGGAGAGCACTGAAGGAAATCAGATAATAGAATTTTCTGTGAACTTCCAAAAGCACATCTCCCTTGGACTGGCTTTGTTGCTATGGAGATCGACCAGTCAAGGTCCCGGCTGCTGTTTCTCTCAGTGTGTGTATTTGTGTGTGTGCGCTGTATAGTATCTCTCTGCTCGAATCATGTCTTTTTTTGAGGCAATGTTTTGGCATTTCTGCTTTACTGGCCTGCATATATAGCACAACTGGACAGTGATGGGGACTGGAGAGAGGAAGAGCGGGGGAGACAGAAAAAGAGGATGTGACAAAGGTCATAAATCAGACTCAACTCACAATGTGATGAGTACACAATGTACCTTCGTCCACTGCACATCTGAGTGTAGCCAAGCCTATAATTGTGGAGTTTTCCCTGTATGTTCAAAGCTGAACGATGCAAGATTTTATAAAAAAAATCTTCTTGAATCATTAAGCAGGGCTGCGATAGAGAAGAGCGTCCCATCCCCTCTGACTGAGATGGCACGGATTCGTCCGATTTGCCCAAATGAAATTCCAATGATGGGTATGGTCACTGGCGGGAAATGTTCTCCACACACAGAGAGTGACGAATCGAAACTGAAGTGAAAAATGCAAAACTTTCTCCTCAACAGCAGTGAGCGAGTGAATGTTCCGTCCCGAGAAAGCTGGACTCTGCTTATTATATTCTTCACCACCTCCATCCCCACCAGCCACTGTGAAGAAGACATTTAAGTCCAGGGAGTGTAGCGTTTACTGACATCACACTACATGATTTCTGGGTATTGAAGTGCACAAAAATTCAAAGTTACCTCTCGCTGTCATTCATGTGAAGTTGCCTGGTGCTGCTTTAAAACACTATGTGATGACATTTTTGTGGTAAAACATTCACTTTTAATCGCTATTAGTGTTGGAGTTGGTCCAACGAAACCATCAATGTAACATGAAACCCTCTGGAACAGCCAATTCTGAGCGGGAGTGAACTGGATAGCACACAGAAGCTAACGCTAACTACCGCGGCTGTGCTAGCATCGTAGCTATACTGTATATTAGCCTGTTAGCTTTTGTGAGTAGTATTCTACAAACAGACACAGCGTTTTATCACAGTGTTTCTGTATACAAACAGTTTTATCCAAACGCCCTACAGTGTCATGAGTGTTAACGTGATCGATAAGCACACGCTTGTTTGTTGTCTGTCATTAAAAGTGTGACGGCGGTAAAATTGACAGAGCGGTTGCAACCAAAGTAGCCGCTGATGTGCCAAGTTATCACATAGAGCTTTAACACTAAATTGCAACTTTCAAAATGTTCCTCCATGACTTTTCCTGGACCTGCTTTCTGTACAAACCAGTGTTGTTCGAACTTCATAATCACACAGGGAAATTGAGGTTATAAACCCCCACCAAATCCATTAACCTTTCTAGTGTTAAGACCAGGAGACAACCATGTAAGGTAAAAGTTCTAGTCCCCACTTTAAACAGTTTAATAGGGCTTTTTGGCCCTTGTGCAATGGCAAGACTAGACAATAAAAGGGAGTCTTTCAGCCGTACTGACAGCCTGAAACAATGCAGAGTCCTCAGTGGGAGCGCTGAATGAATGGTATGGAGGAGCCGGGGTCTAGTAAACAGCGGGACCCATATGTTGGAACAAAGTGTTTACACTGCTGCTGCAGAGGGCAGCTCTCAGGATGACGCCGACACGCCAAGTGTGCGGGGTCACACAACTCACACAGGTGCACAACTCAGCTGCACACACACACACACACACGCACACACACACACACACACACACACACACACTTAACAGGAAAGTCAAGTCCAATTTTCTGAGGGGTTGTTTAGATTTTAATCCGCTATTGAGGGTTGCTAGGTGACTATTCATTGGTTAATTGAGTGAACTGGACCGATGATTAATAGACTATAAATAATTGTGCTTGTCTGTGTGTGTGTGTGTGTGTGTGTGTGTGCGGACATGCAAAAACTGTACTATGTATGTGTGTTACTGTACTCTGTGTGTGTGTGTGTGTTTGTTATTGAGAATGTACATTTTGTGCAGGTCCCATAGCTGTTCAAATGTTTGTTTCACGAGCATTTGTTCTGTGTGTGTGTGTGTGTGTGTGTGTGTGTGTGTGTGTGTGCCGGTGCCCTTGCCAGTGCATACAGAGTGAAGCTGCAGCCAGATGTTTGGTTTCGCTCCAGTGCCTGTCATTGACTGAAGGCTACCAACGGGGACAAACACGTTATATTCAGACTGTTTCATTATGTTTTATCAACCCCCACCTACCAACACACACAAAGCACACCGCTGATCGACCAACCAGTTTAGAGCTTACTCTGTTTAATTCAAGGATCAAAAATATGACAATATACAAGATTTGTCTTTAATCAATATTTCTTGCATACAAGTTAAAAATACAGTATCTCGGGTAATTGCGACTGTTTCTAGTTGTGAAAATCATCTGTGGCTGTGACAAAACGTTCTCTGGGAGAGTCTTTTCGGTTATTAGACTGGTGCTGTACACAGGAAATAGTCGCTCGCTCTTCCACACATACAAACAAACAAAGATACAAGTTCCATTACTTATTTCAATAAAAACTCTGAACAGCCTTTATGCACCGGAAACAAAATTCTGTTGCTGTTGGGTGAAAACCTCATATCTCCAATAAGTGATGAAAAACAGACTAGTAGGTTCAGAGAGCTGTCATCATCCATTCATATGCTTGTATGTCTCCGATTGATGTCCATTTTTGGTATTGTTCAGAACTTTTCAGCTTCTGAAAAGTGTTGGTCAACTCAACATCATTAACAACTATGATGCAATTGCAAGTTAAAAATGCTGAAAATCCGTCCAAGCTGCGCCTCACCATCAGAGTATTTGGCGACCGTGGAAGAAGTAGAATATATTAGGTAGTTTTTGTTTCCTGCAGTGATTGTCTTGTCTCAATCTTGCAACTTGCAATTGCATCGTAATGGTTAATGGTGTTGAGTTGACCAAGTTTGTTAAAAGATCGGCCTCATTTCCCACCAACAAGAGAAAAATCAGTGCTGTTGTCATGAAGCTACTGAGGTCAGAAGCTGAAAAGTACCAATACTAAACTTACAACTAATTTCACCACGCATACCACTGGATGATGGGAGCTCTCTGGCCCCTACTGATCCATATCTATGAGCCTGATGGTGTGATAACGTTCATGTCAGGTCTTTCAGCTTGATGGCTATGCATTTTTGAGGTTATCCAATTGGTTTTGAAAGGGTTGAAAGGGTTTTACAAGCCCAAGGGTTGTACAGTTGTATTACCCCACAGAGGGCTGTGCAATCCTTTGAAGTTAAAACATGAAAATCACCAATATTGGAGTTCCGAAGTTTTCAAGGAACAACAGTGAAACGTACACAGACCAGTGTTGTGTGAACATGAGACATTGTTCATCAAAGCACTAGGGTACAAAAATGGCCATGTCATCAATTAAGAACTTTATTTTGGAAGTACCAGGGTGGGCGTCATACCAAAGCATTCTAACTAGAAATATGAGCATCATATAAGAGAATCTAGCCCTAGTGATTAATAGCAGTGCGTTCAGGATTGGGGATTCGACAGGATTGCACTAAATGTAAATGATGGGGCATCAATAATGGGTGAGGTATTGGCAGTTTGGTCTGCAGTCAAAATCCGGGCCTGGGCAGCTGTCAGCGGACAGATAACTGAGATCCATGGCAGGTCAACATAATCAATCATCTGCACTCTGCTGTAGATAAGAGTGTTCCACTGAGCAGGATAAAAAAAGATCAGCTAACCAGCCAAATGTGGAAGATAAACAGATTTCAAAATGGCCAAAATTTTCAGCTTATCAAACTGTGCGGTGTTGTTGGGATTGCCTTCTTGCTGTTTTTGTTTTTTTTTAGTTAATGACCTTTTAATGAGCGCGTAAATCCTAAATTTGGATGGTCAGCTGGTACACCCAGCATCCTGCTTTTCCTGGAATCCCTTTGACTCCTGCTGTGTGTTCACAAGGTGTGCATTGTGGACTGACGGAAATGTGTTAATTAGATCGCCTGGTGTATAAAGGGGTGTACGGCGTGTTGACAGGCATCACTATTATCGACCTGACAGAGTGGATGGGTAGAAACAATGCCAGCCATTCTGTTGTCAATATCCAGCTGTCACAGTGGGGTTTTCTTCCAGACTTTTTCCCTTTCTCTTCCATTTCCGTTCCTGTTCTCGATTGTCCCCCACCCACCCTTCTCTCTCTGTCAGCATTCTGTTTCTCTCTCTCTATCTCTCTCTCCTCCAACTCGGCGATGTAGTGATATCTCTTGGCAGTGGATGTGGGGGCCCTTCTCGCTGCGCCGCCTCAGTCTCCCACCCTGCGGCGCGTCCTCATATCAGGCGGTGCCTCGGTTCGCCTCTTCTCTCTCCCCCTCCCTCTATCCTCTTTCCAGCCTGGGAGTCTCTGTCTTCCTCCCACCCCCCCCACCCCCTGCTCCCTGAAGACGTTGCATTTAATTAGGATTCAAACGTCAACACCAATCCCCCAACTGGGTTTGCTTCACCTCTCACCCTTGACCTTGTGCTCGGTCGCTCGCTCTCTCGCTGCTCTCTTTCCTCTCACATTCCTTCCTCTGTCATTGCTCGCTGCATACCCAAAACCCTTGTTTTTTTGCCCCAAGTCACAAAATTTCACTCCATGTCCAGTCTCTCTCTCTCCCTTTTCCTTTTTCCACTTTCCTCCCTCTCTTCCCTGTCTAACTCGTAAACATCCTGCCGCCTCTCTCGCTTCCTTTTCTCTCTCTCTTCCGCTATCACGCTCTTAAAAATACCTACCCTGCCCCTGCTTTCTGCCCCTCCCCCCATCTCCTCGTCTCACCCCCTCTTTCTCCCTCCCTCCCGCTCTCTCTCCTTCTTGTCAGCGCTGTCAGTGTCTCTTGGTGTTCTTGCCAAACTTGTCGCCGAGTTGCTGGATGAGGCGAGCCAGCTCTCCAGTGGCCTGGGACTTCTCCTCCAGGAGCTCGTAGCGGAGGCTGGAGATGTCCTGCTTGATCTCCTTCAGCTCGCCTACAACACAGTCACACACACACACACACACACAAAACAAGCATGATTTAATATGCACAAATCAGAACACGCAAATGAGCAAATGCAGACATGCATGCAGGTATGCATAGAAGCACAAGGTCATAAAACTGTGGTCATAAAACTGTATAATAGTGCACATATGTACGCATACGGATCATCAAATATATACATATATATATATATATATATATATATACACACTACCAGTCAAAAGTTTGGACACACACATTTTTCTTTATTTTTACGATTTTTCACATTTTAGAATAACAGTAAAGACATCAAAACTATGAATTAACACAAATGGAATAATGCAGTGACCAAAAAAGTGTTGAACAAATCAAAACTGTCTTATATTTTAGATTCTTTAAAGTAGCCGCCCTTTGCCTTGATGGAAAGACAAAGGCTTTGGAAAGAAATTCATACATAGGATCAACTTCACTATTTATATTTGTCTAAGAAACTAATTTCAAGCATCTAAGCATCAAAATGGTTTTCTGATAATGAAAAACATAATACATTCAATCAGGTGTGTCCAAACTTTTGACTGGTACATGTACAGTAAATGTATACAAATATGTATACAGGCCATCAAATATATACTGTATATACTGTAAATATGTACTGTAGGGTATGTATAACCCACACATGCACACATAATCAAGTAGGCAACCTGTATGACATGAAGGAGCTTTACCTAATTACGTGGGCTTGCATAGCTCTCTCTCTCTCTCTCTCTCTCTCTCTCTCTCACACACACACACACACACACACACACACACGCACAGAGCAAATAATGGTAAGGCTAAAGTGGGCATCAGTGGTGAGGAGATTTTTACCTTCATTGACTTCATCATTCTCTCGGTCCACCTGAGCCTTCAGCACATAGCGCTTAATCAGGCGCTTCATGATATTCTACAAGGAGAGAGGAGGAGAGGAGAGGAGAGGAGAGGAGAGGAGAGGAGCAAAAGATGGGCAGAAGAGATGAGAGACAGGGGTTAGGATGGTAGGGAAAATATTAGCGGAGAGGAGGTGGCAAATGATGCCACCGCTAATGAGTAGACCGGTAGTTCTCCTTCTCTCATTACCTCCCATAGAGCACAATATTTCAAATCACACACACACACACACACACACACACACACACACATACAGACAGTGAGTCGTAGAAAGCAGCGCTGTGTCTCTGACATGGTGTGTGAAAGCTGGGTATTGATCTGTAGCCAATAGGGATGTCCTGCAGCTCCTTCTATGGCTCAAGCAGTCAATCCCTGCATGTGGGCACTGTGGGAGTGGGTCGATAGCTGTCACCACCATACAGCACACACACACACACACACACACACACACACACACACACACACACACACACACACAACCAATCACCAGGCTGAAGTGACATCTCAATGCTGTGTGTGTGTGCCATAATAACCACACAAAAATAGAGGTGCAGAAAGCTTAGATTTCCCACAGGGCAAAGGTGAAGAACATAGTAGAAAGAGAGTCTGTCTGCTCCTCGCTGAGCCGCTCCACGCTCATTTACTGCGTTCGATCTCCCTCAAACCGCTCATTAGAAGCACGTTTTCTATAGCCTGCCTCTAAGCATCCTCAGCCTCCTTCCCTCTCTTTGTCCCTCTGTCCTTCTCTCCTCACCTCTTACCCTCTTTCACTCTCCGTCTGTTGTTCCGTCCTCCTTAACCTCCGGCTGATGCTCTTTCATCCCCCCCCCCATTGCCTCTCCTACCTCGCATTCTCTACTTCCTACCGCTTTCTTTCTTTCTCTCCGTGTCATTCCCTCCCATTCTCTTCTCCTATCTCCTTTTCTCCCTCCGTCTCTCTTCTTGTCATCCTTCTGCCACCCTCCAGCCACCCTACTCTCAGCCTCGCTTTCTCTCTCCTTTTATTTTTTGTTTTACCTCCCTCTGGCCATCCTCCTTATGTCTATGTTTTTCTCTGTCTGTCTTTCTTCTCAGTCATCCTTTGACCTCCATCCATCCATGCTGTGTCTCTCCAGCTCGTCTCGATTTTGCCCATCCTTCCCTCTCTGATCCTGACTCTCTCTTACCTGGTATCTGGTCGGGTGTTTTATTGGTTTTCTGGGGAAGAACTCCTCTCCTGGTCGTGGGTGAGACCTGAAGCGTTCACCCTGCAGCAACAGTAAAAAGACAGACAAAAGTCCAGTTTTGAATGCAAAGAAGTCCACTTCATATAGCCGGTTGAGTGTTTTTACCTTGTGCTCAGACTTTTCAAGTTTTATGCCCTTCTTCAAAGAGAAATCAAAGAGAATCTCCTGCCTCGCTTGACCAGGGTCAATCTCCATGAGCTCACTTCTGGATGTTTCTCATGTCAAAGACCTAGTTTTGAACCGTGTGTGTCATTTTAGCACTGTACTGTCAAAAAAGGGTTTCACTCAAGTAAACCTCTGGACAAATGTCACTAGCTCCTACTCTACACATTTAATCTGAGGAGCATTGGATAAATGGCTGAATACCATAAAGGGCAAAAAATCTGTTGCAACCTCGCAGCTCCTCCAAGGGGCATGAATGAAAAAGGGAATGGAAAAGTTCAGCTATTCTTGGAGAACAATTGGCAAAGCTTTAATATTTAAAACCAACACATTTTCAGCTGAGAACCCTGACAAAGGCTTTTGCAGCCAAAGAACATTGTTTTTTAATATTAAAGCATGGTCAACTGTTCTCAAAGAGGAGATGACTTCTTTTTATTTTACACAACATATAAACAAAATAATGTGTCTATGCTAAACGACTAAAGAGGCTAGTTATATTCCAAAATGCTATACATTATTAGGGAAAAATCATTACCTGAACTTCAGCCTACAATATATCTTACATATAGAGAATCTATCTGTAGAAATAGTATCAGCAGTTTTGTGCTGTCAGTGATTTTGTAATGATACATTTTAAATGGTGGAATTTTCATTTTGGAAGAAAACTCTTCTAGTGTCCTCTAAGAAAACAAGAAGCCATATCTATTCTTTAGGAGACCCTGGAACTGGGAATACCTAAAGAACAAACACAAAGCCGATTGGCTGTAAGGAAGCAGTCCCCCGCTCACTGGTCATCTATGATGCAAAGGTTTTCCAAGGCCCTGATGGCCAAGCTTCAATATCTTTGTTGTGTGTTCCCTGGTCTAATTCCCTGTCAACGACCTGCTTTTTTGGCCTCTGCTGCCTCAGTTTATTTACAGTACACTGAAATCCAATTTATCTGCTTTTTGGCAAAGGGAGGGATGAGAAGGAGAGAGATGCCCACGTAGGGATTCACAGACCCACACATGGATAAACACTGTGAACATCTGCCCCCAAGAAAGGCATATTCACCAAAGGGTATGAACCATTGCATGCAGGCAAATACACACACATAGAGCACAAACATTAATGTGTACACACACATGAGGTAAAAACCTCTGCATCAAAACCACATATATCCATTTTGGGAAAAATATTACCAGAAGTTCTAGAAGTTTAGTCAATTTCTCTAAAATATACATGACCCAGTGAGTAAAAGTGGTATTTCGCCAATCATGGACTTGGTTATCTTTCTTAACTTATGTTCCTTTGAAAGCAACGCTAATTAGCTTTAATTTTCCGTGTCACCTTTCTCAAACGGTGCTTATCTCATATGTACAAAACTGACCAAGAGAGTGAGAGAGAGAAGCGCCGACACAGAAAGGCCGCGCTGTCTTTTCTAACTAAGTCTCGCTTGACATTTTCCGCGCTGCTCTGTGGTGGAGTGTGAGCTTACGTATTGATCGCTCACTGCACCTGACTGGGCTCTGCGGTTAGGCTGTCAGAGCGGCAGAGAAGTTCAGGAGCTCACAGAGGCAGCGGGGTGTAACCCATCTTGTCCCCATCCCAACCTGCCCAGACATTTGCACAGACACAGGCAGATCCAATGGCCTGACTAATAGCTTAGCCGAGGCGCTGAGGCGAGCCATTCGAGCTGAGGAATGAGACGGAGGAAATGCCCGCAGACAAGGCCAGCGCTAAGATTGGCTCGGTGTTAAATGGCCTATGCTATTTTCTCCACGGAACACTTTCTTTTCATTTCGGTGATTTTATTTGGACAGACAGAAACCTTGAGAGGGAGGCTGAGGAGAGAAAGCGCGGAAATGAACGAGTCGGGGTTGCTCCCCAGGCTCACAGTGGGAATATCATGCAGTTCCAGAAGCTGGGGTCTTAACCACAACACCATCTGAGCGCGCTCTGTGCTACCTATTAAAGAGGAAGGAGACACAGTGTTTGACAGTCACGCTATAGAAATATTTGACCTCAACCTTACACATACAGGCAAAACCACTGCACATTCTATTGGGTCTACTTAGTGAGCTTGCCCACTTGCCCTCTTCCCTTTCTACTCCTTGGAAATGCCATGTATTTTTAATGTGTAATAAGAATTTCCTTTTCAGGGGCATTGCTTCACAAAGAAAGAAACACAAAAGCAGGAACGTCAGGATGTAAAGTGTGGTACTGGCAGGTAACAAATAATTAGCTGCTCTCAGCCACAAAAAAAGTAGGAAAACATGAATAAAGGCTAAGAGGTCAAACTTGAGATGAACAAAACGTATTACACACTGGTGAGTACAACTTGCTTTACAGAGTCATACATGCATAAACCTGTCACTGTATACCACATACTGTATTTTCCTGTTGTCTGAAAGTAACATGCTGAAAGAAAACGAAGAACAGCAAGTAGCAAGCTGCAAGTAATTAGCTGCTCTCAGCTATTTTGGGCCCAACGTTCTGGAAAGTGTTGGAAAAATTGAAAAAAGAGAAACAAAGCCTATTATGTATTGGTGACTGCAACTTGGTTTGCAAAGTCACACATATGAAGCTTGTCATCTAGTTGTTTTCCTGTTGTATGAAAGTACCATGCTGAAGGAAACCAAGAAAAGATTCCCAGGAAATTCTCTGTTTCAACTTAAAAACTGGTAGATGTGACGAAAGCAAGTGCATGCAGTTCAGAGACTATATAGGTCAGCAAATGGTTCTGGTTTTCATTTTGATGACTCATTTTTGTTATTAACTTGAGTCAGTCCGTTAGTTGTTACTTGTGACATGGACATGTGGAATATGATTTTTTATTTTTTTTTTGCTCTGAGTTAGAGATTTGGGTCTGTGACTGCCACCATCTGTCGTGTGTTCAGCGATGACAGTTACTGACACTGACCATGGGCCGGGAGTTGAGCATGCCCATCTCCAGCTCATTGCTGTGGTGACGTCCGTTGGCCTTGCAGAGGCGTATCAGGCAGGACTTGATGCGGAGGACCAGGTAGTAGAAGGACTTGGGGCTGGGCACCAGGTTGAAGGGGGCGGGCAGGGTGCGGCCCTCGTCGAAGTAGGACAGCCACAACTTGGCCCGGGCAAACTTCCACTCCACATCAGCATCCTCCTGGACACAGGAAAACAGTATATAGACAGATTTGTATTAGCAGGGCTGGTGAGGTGGTGGAAAAAGGTGACTCTCACCCTTTATAGTAGGTAACGAATAAAAAATCCAGTAATCAGTTAGATACTTTTTTACAGTTAGTTAGTACAGTTAGTCAGTTAGTTACTTCTTGGACTACTCAGGAATAAAGTGTCTATCCAACTGACTTTCAAGAAAAATTTGTATAAAAATAACTGAAGATTAATCCAATAGCTAGTTCAGTGATTACAATTTTTGGCAAGCAATAGGTAATCTCTAAATAACCCAACTCAGAAGTAGGATTCTGTATCTTGGAGCACAAACTCATAATGTAGAACCTTGCGCTGCCTCTGTGCCCTTTCTTATATCACTTCCCACTTTCTCTCAGCAGCTTGCCACTTTTTATTTGAGTGGATGTATCAAGGGCAAGAAAAATCAACTCTCATTTGGATTGCTCCTACCGGCTCAAACACACAGGCTAAAAAAGAAATGGACTGATTTCCTTCCATGTGTAAAAAAAAATCAATAAGGTGAAAATAAGGTTGTTATTGCTGTTATTGAAGTCAGCCTTTCAGCACACCTTCGCTCCTGTGTCTACTTTGCACTCGCTATTTTTGTCTGCTTCCGTCGCATTTTTATCTTTTACAGTTCATGCTCTTTTCACAGCTCACAGACTCTCTCTCTAAATCTCATCGGTGCACAGAAGTGATCAAGCAATGATTGATCGTTATTGACCTTGTAGAGCCATATTATACCGGTTTTGTATTGACTGACCGTCCCGTTTGCGTACCTCGATCTCCTGGTATGAGCTGTTGATCATGGCTATGAGCATGTTGAGCAGCACGACCACCATGGTGACGTTGTAGACCCCATACAGCACGTAGCCAATGTTCTCTATGAACTTGTGGTCGTACTTCAGCACCACCGAGATCACCTCAGACAGCCCAAAGATAGACCAGAACAGAGTCTTGAAACTCTCCTCCACCCTGCCAGGAGAGAGGGAGAGAGAGAGAGAGAGAGAGAGAGAGTGTCATGCACGCAGAGTGTAGCATGTACGAATACAGCAGACACGTAAAGGCACACAGACACAGACACACACAGACAGACACACACACACACACACACACACACACACACACACACACACAGACCCATTGCAATGTTCCTATAGTAGGGTTTATGAGGTGGTACTGATGAAATACCCGATGAGTCATGTCCAATTTAAACACATTATCCACCCATTTCTCTCTCTCTCTCTTACACACACACACACATAAAAACACACACACACACAGCCACGCTAGACTATTAACACATTGAAAAAGCAAAAAGCAGGGGATGCAGACTCAATTGAAACATTTGAGAGCAGATCATTTGATCATTTGGGTCTAGTTCATTAACTTCTTTGACAGTTCACTCCATCCTAGTCCAGAGTAGAACTATTGACAAAATACATATTGAGGCCTCACTGCCATTTATGGGAAATCACGGCAACTCCAGTTTTACTTTTCTTCACCCTTTAAATTGAGTTCATGTAGTCTTTTTTGTGCGTTATGGATAAATTAATCACCTCAGGGCTCATGAAACCCATTCAAAACACCTTGAACATTTTCAAAAATGCACAGTTGTTAAATTGACTTCCTGCATTTTAACTCAATTTAATTGTAAATGTACTTCCCGACACATTTCGGAGAGATCACATTTTCATCCGACACCAGCACATACGGTGCTTGAGATGCACTTGATCTTTCTCGCCCGACACTCCGGCGGCCGCTCAAATCGACACATCACTTGCAAAATAAGATAAATCGAGCTCTGCTAATGTTGTTTCATGCATTCAAAAATGTCCTTCACTGTGTGCTGAGGCCCAGAGTCTTTTCAGCCTGCTCTGACCGCCAGTGACCCCAAAGTGTACTTGTGTGTGCCAGAAGGGTTGAGAGAGAAAAACCAGGGGGAGTTGAAATCAGCACAAGGCAAGGCTTGTGAACACTGGCGTTGGGCTACATGTCTGCGGATGAATATTCCATGAGTGGCAGGCAGGGGCTGGAGACGACCGCGGGGCTCGGGCGGGAGGAAGAGGCCGCCTCGCTGGATAGCCGGAGGGGCCCGGTGCTGGTGGACGGCTGGGGGGGGGAGAGAAGATCTGTAGGCTCCCGGACCGGAGCTGTGGGCGTCCTCCAAACTAACTTCTTTCAAAGCGAGAGAGGCTGCATCGGCACGCAGAGAGCTAGGTGAAGGC
The DNA here is from genome assembly GCF_048128805.1 of Centroberyx gerrardi. Lineage (NCBI taxonomy): Eukaryota > Metazoa > Chordata > Actinopteri > Beryciformes > Berycidae > Centroberyx > Centroberyx gerrardi. The sequence goes on along the minus strand of NC_136012.1, from coordinate 10,086,496 downwards.
ACAGACAGAGAGACACGCACACACACACACACACACACACACACGCATAAAAAGACAGAGACGCAGGCACAAACACACGCAGGCACAGGCTCTTTCTCTGTCTCTCCGTCTCTCACACACACACGGAAAGAGAGAGACTTCTGAGAGTTCTTCAGCTTGAACTTTTCAGGAAGAAAGAGCAGAACACACTCTTTAATCTTCAAGACCTGAACTCTTGTGTGTGTGTTTGTGTTTGTGTGTCCTCCCTCACTGTTTCGCTCTCTCTCTCTCTCCAACCTAAGTGCAAGACATCCAAGAATGTGCTCTCTCTTTGTCGAACGCGCTTCCTTGAAAAAGACATTGTTTTCGAGGCAGACATTTGTTGGAGAATGAACAGTGCGGTGTTCTTCTCGTTGCCACTGTACTGGCTGTTCTGTGTGGTTCCAGCACACCGAGTGCTCCCACCAGATCGGTCTAGACTGATGAAACTCACTTATTACTGAGATACTGAATAACCCCGTTACTGTTTCACTTCCATTATGCGTCATGTTCAGCACAGCAGGGCCTTGCTCAACAGAAACCTCAGACTATTCAAGGATTACAAACACTTACTTCTTCTGGCTTACTTCTTCTGGCTGTGAGTTACTATTCTGTGTGCAGTGCATTTCTTAACATTAGCATGACTGATGGCACACATCATGTTTGTAGTTTTTTACGTCTGAATAAGCACTCACTCTTCTGAACGTCGAAGATGTTCTCACGTGGAAAAGATAGCCCGCTTCCATTGATTTCCCCATCGTAATGTGTATTGACTTGCTGCTTTGCTCACATGACAGATGTCCTTATGGAATGATGCCTGGGAGAATTGCTAACCCTCATGTCGATAACTTGGATATGTGGTGCTATACAAAACACTTTGTAGCGTGTCAGGGAGTGCTGCCCGTTGTGTTAACTTACAAAGAACACGTGCTCGCGCACAGGCGGGGCTTCTGTACTGAAAAGCTTGAAAAACACGCTGTGTGTCTACCTTCAATTCATCAGCTGCTATTTCAAAAACACAGATGATTCTATCTTCAGAAATATTTCAAGAGAACAGAAGGGCCGCACTGTCAAACGCAGATAAAAAGTCTGGTTTATTTGGCAGACGTTTGGCCCATCAGGGCTTCATCAGTGTCAGACGTGATGTGATGACGCCCTGATGGGCCAAACGTCTGCCAGATACACCAGACTTTTTATCTGCATTTGAGAGTGTGGGCCTTCTCTTGTCTTGATGCGGGAGTACACTAGATCAACACACCGGCAACAAGACAGAAGAAAAGTAAGTGCGCAGGGTTCGCTCCCAGTCTTCAGAAACACACCTATTTCATGACTTAAGATGACTGAAATGTAAGACCAAGCCCTCGTGTCGGCTATGGTCCGCCCTGCTGAAGTGTCCTTGAGCAAGACACTGAATCCCTACCAGCTCCAGGGCTGCTGCTCTGTAGCTGACCTCTGACCTCCCTGTGGCGGGTGCTAAGCGACAAGAGAATTTCCCTAAGGGGATCAATAAAGTATCCCAAAATTATTATTCCTTCATTATTTATTGACAAAAAAAAAGCGACAAAAAAAGTTACAAAAAAGTTAAAACAATCAGTTGGCAGTATTCGAAACAGATTGCCACGTGCAAAAAGGCCTTGATTCTCTCAACTATTAAAACACAACTGATTTATCTGAGACACTTTAATCAACTTCTGACCAGAAACACACAGGAACAACAATAATGGTGAATAACGGTGACATTTGAATTGCGAGGTATGAAGATTTACTACTGAACTTACTGAATACCTAATTTGAAGAACGACGCTTCTCCTGCACAGTATGCATGGACACAGAGGCATGTATGCACACGGACATGCACATACACACACACACACACACACACACACACACACACATCACACATTACAATGCAATCAGGTACTGCAGGCATGTGCGAATAGAGACGCACATTCTGAAACATTAATGGTCAGGAACGCACACACACACACACACACTCAGACACACTCACACACACTCTCAGCCACACACAGAGACAGAGTGCTTCCCAAGTGGTTTCCTTTATTGTGTTGCAGTGATAGACGGCCTGGCCACCCGACAGGCCATTGCTCAGAGCCTTGAGCCACTGAAGGCTCTTTTCAGCAATACCTGAAACTTTCTCACTCACTATTCACATCACACACATTCAACAGCCTATCGCGCAATCAGGAGAGCCGAGGAAGGTGATTGGGGCGGAATTGCCTTGAAAGCCTGTTATTTTGAGCTCCCCTTTAAATAATTCGTCCTCACTCATCTTGAGCCGCTCTTACAAGATAAAAACGCTCTCCCCCCCCCGCTTTGAAATACGGAAAAATGGGAACAATTAGCCGGTCGTGATTATGTTATAACCCAATTATCTTTTTAATCAAATCATTCTGTCTTCCAGCTCTCCTTCCCACCAGGGTGAAATACTCACTCGATTTAGATTTCATGTTCCCGCTGAAGAGAAAACAAAAAGTGAGTGCAGATAATGATTGAGGGCTTTGTTCCAGGCAACATTAATGCGCCATTGATCCAGACACTTGATTATGAAACCACACACTCGCCATATGGCTGACTAGTTATGCACTATGCATCTATGCAGATTGTATGCTTTCATCTAAAGAAACTTTCAAAACTGTGAGTGCATTGCATTTATATATAAGCCTTACACTGTCAGTGCCATCATGCTGTGTGTGTGTGTGTATGAAGTGTATGACGTATGAAGTGAAACATGTATGAATATGTAAGGTTATATACATACACACTACACAGAATATGAGGCTGGAATGTGTGTCTCTTCTTCCTTGCTGGATAATATTGGGGCATGGTCGACTAACACTGCAGTGCATCATTATACTTGTTTGGCTAGCCTTGTTTTCTGCTTATTTAATACAGTTAGGTCTGGGTGAGATGCCTCATAGGGAGGAAGTGCAATTATGTGCAATACAAAATGGATCCCTGCAGATCACCAGCATTAATAAATTTGAATTTGTCTTTTGCTAATGTTTGCTAGCGCACTGGTCATCTTTGTACTGTTTAATGTTTCACCGTTAGTGAAATGGATGAGATGCTGTTCGGGATAAAAGATAATCTTGACACAACCTTAGAGTACTTTATCATTTCATTCCAAACAGATGTGTGTGTGTGTGTGTGTGTGTGTGTGTGTGTGTGTGTGTGTGATGACAGTGTCATACAGCAGACAGTGAATCAGCAGGGACAGTGGGCAGCTGGAGAGAGATGGACAGTGTGTTATTATCTGTTATTAAGACTGGCAGTTCCCAATAGGCTGCTCACAGCATGGTGGCTTCACACACACACGCACACACACACACACACACACAGCCCCTCAACACCCAGGAGACCTCCTCAGTGACAGAAAGAAGTAAAAGGCGGGGAGGGATGGATAGAGAGAAGGAGAGAGGGTAGGAGAGAGAGGGAAAGTGAAAGACTTGCTGCCTAGAGACCACACACACACACACACACACACACTCACATCCAGATACAGCATGGTGTGTGTGTGTGTGTGTGTGTGTGTGGGGGAGAGTGGTGAGTCACCTCGGCTCTGCGGGAGCAGCCCAAACCCAATCACCGACAGGCCCAAATCAACCTCTTCCCCCCAGAGATATGCTCGCTCGCTCGCTCTCTCTCTCTTTATGTTTGTCTCTGTCGTTGCCTTCCCTCTTGCAATCATCACTGCCTCTCTTTCATTTTCTCTATCTCCATCTCTCTGTCTCTCTGCCCATTTTCTCATTATATTCCCACCCATCGCCATGCCACAGCTTTCTCTGCGTCTTTTCTCTTTTACATCTTTCTCTCCATCTTTCCTCCCCAACCGCTTCGAGGCAATTTATGTGTGTCACTCAATCTATGCATTTGATTTAGCCTTTATTCTTTTTTTCATTATTCTCTCCATCTCCTTTGTTTCATCTGCAGCAATATTCTCCCATTGGCCAGATCTAAAAGAAGTGTTGCAGACTTTATGAAAGGCCGCACCCTTTCCCTCTCTCTCTCTTTCTGCCCCTCACTAATTAGCAAGATATTACATTTCTCCTTCTCTCCTTTTTTTTTTTCCTCTCTCCTCCCCTCCCCTCCTATCTCGTTCTGTCTATCAGCTTTATTTCTCCGACGCAGGTGTAGACAGACAGATCGTTAGACAGACAGGCAGATGGAGGAAACATCTTTAAATATTAAAGTGAGATTAACTCTCCCTCCGTCGTGACCAAAGGAGCTGTCACCATGGCGACAGCAGGGGTGGGGTCTTGCCCACCTCAGTTTTTAATGAATGAACGACGCTCCCGAGAGAGAGACAGAAAGAGAGAGAGAGAGAGAGAAAATGAAGAGAGGGGAGATTTGTGTGAGTGTGCATGTTTGCTGTCTGTGTGTGTGTGTGAGAGAGAGCGAGAGAGCGAGCGAGAGAGAGAGAATGAGGCAGAAAGAGAGAGAGAAGGCGTTTCGGTGTGTGTCTTCAGGCATGTTGTGAGAGAAATCTTATTAAGCAGGGAATACAACACCGCTAGACAAGCAATTAAGAGTGTTTTGACAATGAATCAAGCATGAGGTCAACCCTGTTCCTCGCCTGCTCCCTCTATCTCTCTGTCTCTTTCTGTCTCTCCGTTAGTCTTACTTATCTTTCTTTCTCTTATCATAATGTATGAATTCATGTTAAACCAATACGTCGGGCTGATATTGGCCTTTTATTAAATATCGGCCTGTTCCAATATGATGGAGGTTCCTCCCTGACCACCACACACAGAAAAGCAATCAGGAAAAACTCCAATGATTTATTGATTTACTTGTTCAATAATGGTTTTTGGTAAATGAATTGTTCATTTAAAGGTCTTAATGTATCCCAGAGTTTCCCTGCCATTGAATATGTGTGGTGGGTCTCTGTCTATAAGGAGCTGATAACCCTAAAAGAATGTCCTTAACATGGGCTTCAATGGAGAGTTTTAGTGTAAATAAATGCTGTTTCAGAGGATTTTCCAGCCTGCCAAGTATAAATTTACGAGGGAAACACTGAATACTTGTCATTTTTTGGCATGAAAATGGTCAAATTTAAAGATATTGAATATTGGCGCAAAATATTGCCAATCACCAACTTCCATTTAAAAATATTGAGCTTTCAAAAGGCCATACTGGTCAAACCCTGGTATGAATGCATTCTTCTTTTCCTTTTGCCTCATTTCTGCTTCCTTCAACTCTCTCTCTCTCTCTCTCTCTCTCTCTCTCTATCCATTCCCTTCATTGTCATTGTGTCTCCTCCCCTCATTTTGACATTCAGATGCGCATGACTGGCAAGGCTGAACACGACACCTCCGCCTCACCTCCAAAGCTAATAAATTCTCTCTTTCGCTCACCCCGACTCACTCTAAACCCCCCCTTTCACTCTCTTCCCTCTCTCAGCCACCTCTTACCTTCCTTTCAACCTCTCTCTCTCTCTCTCTCTCTTTCTCTCTCTCTCTCTTTCCCCGTCTAGCCCCCACGTTCCACTCTCACCCGTCTCTCTCTCTCACGCTCGCTTTCTTTTTTTTTTCTCCTCTTCCTCCGTAAACCCTCTCTCAGCCGCACTTCAGCCTCAACTTCGTATTCCTGCCTGCATCTCCACCTCTCTATATGTCTATGTGCCATCTCTTATCCATTCCACTCTTCTCTCTCTCTCTCTCTCTCTCTCTCTCTCCATTTACATTGCATTATATGCCTTCGTCCTTGGCTTTCATCTGATATGCCACACAACAGCCCTCCTCCTATCCTGCCCCCATTGTCTCAGCTCTCATTGTGTTTCGTGACTGTCTTTCAATTCAATACAAATATGCTTCATCGGCACGACAGGAAAAAACAAGCACTATGCTGCCAAAGCAACCTGATGACATTAATTTATGTGGCATAAATAAATGGCTGATTACGGCATATCAACAGCGCTCGGTGAAGTGAGAACGATCGATGAACACAAAGGCAAATAAAAAAAGGCTGAATGAAAAATTAACAGATATAGATGAAATCATGTGGAGTTATTGTTTACTTTCCTCCCTGCTTTTCAGGTGGTTCACAGTGCAGCGTGTAGGTACAGTCTGAATCTGTGCTAAGTCTGTTTGGCTATGTTTCTGTCTGCTGCTCAGTCTGCTTGACCTTCTCTCATCCTCTCTCCTCTCTCTCTCTCTCTCTTTCTCTTCTATTTCTTCCTTTGTCTTTGCGTCTGGCCGGTCTCCCTCATTTTGCCTAAACAAGCAGCCCAGCCAAAAAAACAAAACAAAACCCTGCACCCTTCCTTATCTTTCTCTCTCATCCCTCATTCCCTCCATTTCCATTTCCTTCGTTCCTTCCTCCTTCCCAATGGACTTTATCTCATTACGCTGTCAGCCCTGTACCTCTGTACCTCTGACTGTATCGTCACCTTTTTCTCTGTTAAAGATTTTGATTATTTCACTTTGACGCCAGCCTAACTTTATTTTGTTTCAAGGTGCACCCCTTCTCTCTCTCTCTTTCTTTTCCTCTGTCCAAAACTTCAACCTTCTCAAACCGACTTTCTCCTTCGTCCATCTCTCCCTTTCTCCCCCCTTACCTCCCCTGCCCACTCTCCCTCTCCTTCTCTCTCTCGCAATCTCCTGCCCGCTCTCTGTCTCTCTGCAGTGTTGTCGTGCATGGCTGACTAGAACATAGAGACAGGTCCACAGCTCCACCAGCCCTGTCCAAACCAGAATCCTGATAAGCGTGTGTGTGTGTGTGTGTGTGTGTGTGTGTGAGAGAGAGAGAGAGAGAGAGAGAGAGAGAGAGAGAGAGAGAGAAAGAGAGAGAAAGAGAAGAAAAAGAGAGGGTGGGGAAGGGTAAATGTGTGTTGTACATGTGTTTGTATGTCCGCCTAAGCAATGCCCATATGCAAAAAGAAGCAGTGAGAGGGAGGTGTGAATGTGTGTGTATGTGTGAGCATGTATCCTTATGCGTATGTGTCTGTGTGTGTGTGTGTGTGTGTGTGTGTGTGTGTGTCTGCCTACTTGTGCATGTGAGGACAGAACTGCGTAGGCACTCAACAAAGAGCATGTGGCGTGGCGTGTTTTTTTTTTAGAAGTGTGTGAGTCAGATAGTCCGTCTGAATCTTCGCGCCTCTGGGGATTCAGCATGTGTGGCTATTACTGCTCAGTCTTCATTAAGCCCTATCCAGCTGTGCGTGTGTGTGTGCGTGTGTGTGAGAGACATATCCCCCGCAACCCTCCTCCACTATACCACCCCCCACCCCCCCACATCTCTCCCCTCGTGCTGCAGTGTGAGCGGCCCCTCCTGGGGTATCATTACTACCTCCACCTGGCTCCCTCCTTGTCCTGCACTATCACAGCTATCAGACCGGCCCTCACTACCGCCCTCCATCAAAACCTGCTCTGTCAGACAGCCACACAGAGAACACACACACACACACACACACACACACAGACATATGTTCTCTTATGGATGAGAGAGAGAGAGAGAGAGAGAGAGAGATTGTTGGCTGGTTGAGAATTTACATTTCACATACAGCTTTGGCAATACTGTTTATCATACACAGTTATACCAATCAATAACTATATAATTATTATATATTATTATTAATTTAATTGAGAGAGAGAGAGACACACAAAAAGTCAGTATGACTTGTATACACAGTATACAAGTCAGTACATAGTACAAACTCTGTAAGACATGTAAAAAAAAAAAAGAAAGAAATACTGAACTAATGTTGTTGATAACATTTACACCATGAAACGATAGTACAGTACAAAATTACCTGCTTTAATGCAGACAAGTACAGTTCAGTACATATAGGCGTTTGCTCTGAAACACACTGTAAAGGCAGTGTGAGACTTGAAGCCAGACTGACCCCTAGTGGCGAGACCGGCAACAGCAACAGAATTCATGGGGTCCCTTTCATGCTAAAAGCATCTCAACACAGCTCCAGACTAGACTATTGAAAAACTGTCAGACACGCAGCTACGCAGCTCCTCTAGCAGATGAAATCCAGGGTCATTTTCTTGCCAAAAATACAACAATTACTCTGTCAAGACATGCAGTCAAGGAATGTTAAGAAGGAGAGAAGTGGTTTCCATTTTAAACATGGCTGTATTGCACTGATCTTTGACAGTGGCCTTGATGCTGATTCTTAAAGGTGAGAGGACTGTCTGTCTGCCCATTTCACTTCCATTAGCCTCTGTTTCTAACTGTCTACCTGCCCGTCTTTCTGTCTATTTATCTCCTTGCATGCTGCTGCTCGGTCTGTCTGCCCTTCACGTTGCCTGGATCTTTGGTTCTGTGTGAGCAGCCAAGCAGAGCTCAAAGCCTCTAAGGCCGCTGTGCTGCGGCTCAGCCTTGTTACACACAAACCAGGAGGAAATGCACCTAGATCAACTGGACATACAGACACAAGGGCGGGCAGGTGGAAAGACAGACAGACAGACAGATGTATGGACAGATGGAGATGGACAGGCAGACAGATAGATGGACAGACAAGCAGGCAGACTGGCACCTCCAGAATCACAGAATCATAATCAGTTTGTCAAAAACTATTAGCAAAAAGACAAAGCGGAGGGAACACTCTAAGGACTACTGTAACTTTGGAGTGTTTACTCCTTTTGGTCAGTTTGTTTGTGCAGGTGAGAACAATGCTATTCGAACTAAATGCGGGTCTCGTTCCTCTCCCAAGCGGTTCGTTAGGAGAGAGAACTCAATCTGAACCAAATACACCAAACGATCCCAAAACACACCGTTTTATGGTTATATGGAGGTGTATGTTGACATCTGACAGGCAGCAGTTCGTCATGCTTGGAAAGCCTAGCATTAAAAAAAAGACCTGAGTGTAGGAAGTCAAGCCACAGTCCAGACTGATGCTGGTATGAACACCAGAGAAGGTAAAGTACGGCAAAGAGCACAGACAAGTACGTCATGCTAAAGTTACAGGGACTGGAATCAGATTTGTTTTGATTCATTATCGCCAAAATCTCTAACCTTGTAGGATGACAACTTGTGAGTCCATGTGACTTGTTTACAAGCCCTGGCTCACTTGTAATTGGGCAGTGTGAACCTTAACGAACCAAATACAAAAAATGCAACAAAGTAAACTTTTACACTCTACTAGAAGAAGAAAATGAACTGTAGGTGTGATTGCACCCTAAATTGACTTCAAAGCATTTTTTTCCCATTCAACTGAGCAGAATAAAGTGAGCGAGCAGAATGACAATGTTGTAATTGCTCTGCCGAAGGCTGAGGATGTTTTGCACTCAGGAAAAGAATGGTGAGAAGTGACAGAGAGAGACCTCAGATGAAGTTTTCACTGTGAGATGGATGATGATAGACACACTGGCTAAAAGATTCTGTCACAAGCTCAAGATGGATGGCTTCCCTAATAACAACCAGACTGACAATGAAAAATCCACTATCACCCATGTTGCAACTGATGAGAAAGGATAGCCAAGGGGAGACATGGATGCAACTGAATAAAAGGCAGAAGACAGCTGGTAGATTGTGGTACAGATTGGTTTGTTGCAGGACATGTTAGACTGGTTTCATGGTTTCAGGCTGATACATGACTCAGCAACATGCAAAATATCTTAGGTGATTAGATGCTATTGTAAAATGTATTGAAAGCTTCAAAACACACTTTATGATGTGGAAAAGGTTTGAAAACCATATGAATGAACATATTTGAGACTGATTGATACCATGCATTAAAGCCCTGTGGTGTAAACTCACTGTTAAGTTGAAACACGCCCACTTCGCCATTCAAAATGGATTCTTTTCCAGTAGTGGATCAGATAAGGCAGTGAATAGACAACGTTTTGGTCACATCTTTCCAGCGAGTGGAGGGCTCCCTGTTTGAGCCAGACTGTAGGCAAGCGCTGAATGTGAAGTGCTTGCAAATGACCAGTGACCATCTGTGAAATTGGTGCAGTGACCCAGATAATATGGTTGAACCCAGCCCTCCAGCGGGGGTCATTGTGGTATGTGAAGTGTGTTGATATGATATAGCCTCTTGAAATACACCCCTTTGCTGTTTCAATTGGTGGATCGGAAAAAAGACGGAGTTCGCTGTTTGAGCCAGGCTAAGGGCAAGTGACCTTCAGTTACACATGGAAGGTTGAATTTCACCGTTTGGTCCAGCGGTTTCCATCTTTGTCAGAACTAGGGGAGATTACGGGAGAGGTGAAGGGCAATGCATTCCCCTTACTGAATGATAGAGGAAAGGACATGGGGAAAAGGTCACTGTCCCTGCCCACAATTTTGTTGAAGACATAAGATAAAAAAGTTTGTTTACCTGCCCACCCTCCACGACTGTTTACTATAGATTTTAGTGAGAGAAACATTCAGTTAGCTGCTCCCGGTTCCCCTTATTAAATTTAGACAAATAGTCAGCATTAGGCCTGAGGGAAGATTAAAGTTCGATCTTTGCCACTGATGTAACACCAGGCGCTCAATAAACCCAGCAAGCAGTCTCACCGAGGAGGAAGTACAAAGGTGAATGCTGTGGTGGGGATTTTTGTGTTCTGTAGCCTTGTCTAGCAAACAAGGTACAAACATGGGACACTAATCTGATGCTTTTGACATGAATCCGTTGCTCTTTTTGCGGTCTAATCTGACATGATATGATTAGCATAGGGGTAGTATGTCATGTTGGTACATTGTGTTTGCCCATGTTTGTGTATGCATGTATGAGTGAGCGAGAAAGATGCAAAGAGAGGGAGACAAGATAGAAAGACATGAATGCGTACATACGGTCACACACAACTACCCTCTAATCACACACAGTCACACACATTGGCCCCGGCCAGCCCTAAGCCACCCATAACTCACGTAGTGAAGGCGGGGTTGTACTTGGCTCCCAGGTAGTAGGAGTACAGGTTGAACATGCCGATCATGAAGGCCACAAACACCATGATGAAGATGACCATGAACTTGAAGATGTCCTTGACCGTGCGCCCCAGGGAGATCTGCAGCGGGCCGAAGCTCTCGTTGGCCGGCAGGATGTAGGCGATGCGCGAGAAGCTCAGCACCACGGCGATGGCGTACAGGCCTTCGGAGATGATCTGGGGGTCCGACGGGCGCCACTTGATCCTGGCTGGAGGAGGGGGAAGTGGGAGGTGGAGAGGAGAGCAGGGGTTGAGTAACTGGCTTATGGTTTATCTGGTTTATGTATCTACGGAATTGATCCAGAGATTGTTGTCAAAGTTGTGTACATTATTTGACTCATTGCAATAGAAATTGGCCCATAAAAAAGTCCAAAGTCCAGATTTTACCCAGCAAAGATTTTGATGTTGAACAGATGTTGATACAATGACCTACACCAGGTAAATATAGCACCAAAATTAAAGTTGAGACAACATCTGTACTTGTCCATAGCTGCTACCTGCATTGTTTTGTGAAATTAGAACCTATAGTATATCTTTCTGATATCACATCACAATAGTTTCCAGTTTTTACCATGTCATAATACCATCTTGTGACAGTTTTGCTCTTGTTGGGTTGATGTTGAACATGGCCACCTCTTGCACCTCACCGTTCCTCAAAAACTTGCTGGAAATTAAAAGCTCCAACTTTAGATTACAATAGGATCTGAGAAGAGATTATTTTTCCTTCATTAAGTCCGACCCTTCAGGGATCTACGGTATGTGCATGTACTCATTATTAAAATATCAAGATATAATGAAACAAGTGTGCTGATGGAAAAGAAGGTAAGAAGATGAATTAACCAAGTATGGAGAGGAGGAACTTGGACTGAAAGTGGAAAGGTAGAGGAGGAGGGAAGGCGAGGAGTATGAGACTGGTAGTGAGCAAAGAGAGAGGATTAAAAGATGGTGTGTACAAGGAGAAGTAAGGACAGAGACAGAAGGAGAGGGAGGGAGAGGAAGAGAGGGACAGTCAGACGTGTAGGTGGAGAGGATGTCAAGAAAGAAAGAAAGAAAGAAAGAAATCAAAGGACAACATTCTCTCTCTCTTTCTCTCTGTTTCTGCTTTGTTTTGTTTGTGTGACTATCTAGGGCAACCAGTAACACCCACACACCATACACAGTGTACAAAACAGATAAAAAGATGTGTGTAATTGTGTGCGGCAAAGAACAGAGCTCAATGCTGACATTGGCATCTATTTGCATTACATAAAGATTATTCACAGAAATGTATCAGCAGTTAAATATAGTATGGACATGATAGCTGACACTGCAGTCATATGTCCTAATGTACTTCCAGAGTCAGACCACCAGGTGACAGCACTGGTGAAGGTTCCAGGAAGGCCACCAGGAAGGGTACAGTGAGGTACAGTAGCTTGCAGCAGCAGCTTTTAATGTAGTGTAATGGGGAAATGGTTCCTCTAGTTGTACATTTTAATTACTCTTAGGTCAGAGCGGAGGGGGAGTGAGAGAAATGTGTTTATATTCTGTGTTAATGACCTATTTCTTAATTGTATTATATTTTGGCAGTATTTTTCTCAGAAAGGGAGGTAAAGTAGGGAAGGTGAAAAAGGAGAAACACTTTTATCATTCTGAGCTTAAATTTTGTGTGGATTTGCACGTTTAGAGATCTATGTTCACTTGTGTATATGCAGGTGTGTGTGTTTGTGTGCTTGTGCATATGTGTACTATACACATTTTCTCATCTGTGTGTACCTACACATGCCTATACTTAATCACTCTTATGTGCTGGAGCATTTGCATTCACTCATGTCTGTGTGTGTATGTGTGTGTGTGTGTGTGTGTGTGTGTGTGTGTGTACCTGGTATTTGCATGTGGTGTGCTGCAGATGAGACGAATAAGGTCAAAAAGGACAGTGCATTCATGTGTGTATGTGCATGTGCATGTGCCCATCTTGAAATGAGTATGCAACAGTGGAATTTCATTCTAAATGACAAAAACATTCTCCTTCATTTTCCCAATTCATTTTTCTAGGTTAGTTGTTATTCAGTGGTATATGATTTAATTATTAATCCACAACATTTTCACATAAATAAATGTCCATTTTGCAATGCTGTATTGTCGATTGATAACTATAACTATAACACAATAGTAATTCAACCTATAGCCAGTTTACAAAAGCTTTTACATTTACTGTTCTAAACACCTCTGGTAGGTTTTTCCCAGGTAAAATCCTCTGGCTCAAAGGAAGTGATGCATTTTACGTTTCCGGCAGCAGCAACAGCGGTTTGTTTAGAATGAACAGAAGAAGAACCAGGTAGTTAGCATGAGCAGCGATAGCCACCATAGGCTGAACAGACGGAGAAAAGAGCGCCACCTACAGAAACTCAAACTGCATCAACAGAAAATCCAAGGAAGAAGATGTCACAGTGCTGGACACACTGTTTGATTGACAGGTGATCTCTGAGAAGTGCAGTGCAGAAACACCACAGCAATGAACTCCCACTTTAATTCATTACCTTTTATTGGAAGTAATATTACCAATATCACAAACATTAGTTATATTCAGAAGTCACTGCTCACCAAAAGTGAAGTAGGCCACCTCGTCAGGCAGCGAGGCGTTGCTGAGGTCATCGTCTGGGACGTGCATGTCCACATACTGCTGGGCTTTGGTGGCCTTGAGGAAGGCCATGAAGCGTGCCGTGAAGGACGCCACGAAGATGGACAGCATGCCAAAGTCCAGAACGTTCCACAGGTGCATGACGTACTCCCTGGGCCCGTCGCTCCAGATCTCCTTACACTCCGACCAGATCATACCTGAGGAAGGGACACACACACACACACACACACACATGGATGAGTATTGACAACAATATGGTCGCTCACACATACACAGACAAATTTATGCGTACACACAAATACGGGCAAACACACAGATGAACATGTGAATACCGAGACACACACACACACACACACACACACAGACACAGAGGTTGAGAAACATGACTCAAATACGCTCATAAATTACACTTATAGTCCAGGCGCATGCGCGTGCATACACACACACACACACACACATTGTGAAAAATTCCTCCCACACAAGCACTCTGTCATTCTCAATCTGGAGCCAAAACAAGGAGAAAATTGCTTATTGAAAAGGCGCCCTGATCAGTATCATCTCTATAACAATTACTGGGCCTTCAAAGCATGCCACTGGAATAACAATGATCCTGCTCTGCTGAAGCCACTGCTCAGTAAACACACACAGAATCACACACACACACACACACACACACACACCTGCTGCCAAAAATTGCCGCGGATGGGAAAAGAATGGTGCCATTACTGGTAAACAAACAAAAACAGAACCATATGCGCACACACATACACAAACACAAACATAATAACATTATGTGTGTCTCTAGATGAGAGGGAGAACGTGAGCAGATGGGAAGCAGCTGATGTCTGACAGAGATTGCCACGGGCTATTTATGTGTATACTTTCATTGTTCTGTCACCCCCCTTCTCTCTATCCATGCCTACCTTCTTGTACGCCATATTTTACTCTACCCTTTCTTTTACTTTCCTGCCAACCATTCCCCCCTTTCCTCCCTCGTTTCCTCTCCAACCTTCTTCGCAGCCCCACAGCTCACATTAACCTCCAAATTCCCCGCTAGGTTATCTTTAGGACTCAGCAAGGCTTCTGTTTCAACTAGCTCAGCCTGCGCTGCACCCAACCTGGAAACTTCTATTTGATCTTTGGCAGATAAAAGAGAATGAGTTATTGTATTGCCATAACCTTGCCTTTCCTCCACCTTATGGTATTAATCTTTTACTCTGCCTCGAATCAAAGGTGGGCGATAAATTGCACCCACTCTCCCGTGGCGCTTAATTTATGAGGAAGGTCTTGTGTTTTAAAAAGAAACTCTACAGAATAATCTGGATTAGCCTCAAACACTTTTACAAAAACACTGGCAAAAATTGATCTCGCCTTTATCTTGATACTGTCAAATCCATATTGATGAAAAGCAAAAATAGATAAGCACATATAAATTTTTGCCTCAACTCCCTTATTGAGTGTATGTCATATCAAGGTTATTTTTTTTATCATACACTTGAGAGGCATTTATCTGCCTTGACACCACTCATCTACACTGAGACCATCTACCTTCCATTTGCATTTTAATTGGCTGTAACTGCATACATGTTTGTTAATGTTTCAATGTTTTTTAGGCTTCAAGTTTTTGATCCTGCCATTGTAATAACAACATGCTCTTATGGCTCCTAAACCTTCCAAATTCGTAGCTTAGCCTGCATAATAGCCTACACAATCAGCTTGAATCAAACATTCTTACACAAATGTGGATCCCCGGGGATGAATTTCAAAACTCATTTCAAAGCACTGGCACAGTGTTGAGAGGGCAACTCACCTAGCACCCACTTCATGATCAGCATCTCCGTCCAGGAGAACTGGGTGGTCTTGACCCTGAACACCTGGCGCGGGTGGTCCGTGATGGTCTCGTTGGGCAGGTTCTTGACGCCCTCGAAGCGGTCGGAGGCGTTGATGACCAGCAGACCCAGGAAGATGGTGAAGGAGACGGCGTGAGCCACGAATTTCATGAAGGGGCTTCGCAGGATCTGACCGACCTGGGAGTGGAAGGTGGGGGGAAAGGATGAGGTTTATATTCCAGTACATCTGTGGTTTAGAAAAGCTGGGTACGGACCTAAAGGTGGGTTGTAGGTGAGTTAAAAAGCAGCACAAAAACATTGGGTACATTGGTGTTCACTTGAGTTTGGCAGATTTTGGATCTTTGGATTCAGTATCAGTTTCAATTTTATGTTCTTTGTGCAGTGAAAAAGTAACAAACAAGTGTAAAATCGCAGACAATTAAAATACATCTATTCTTATTTACTGAGATGACTCGTGTCATAACTGTTGTTTTGCAGGTTCCTCAGAGATCAAAATATGAAAAACGCTGCATTAAATCACACAGCGATCTTAGCAGCAGACAGCACTGTTGTAATTCATGGATACGCTTAGTCATTGATCACTTTTATCGTGACATAATGCCAGTGCAACCAGATGACTGCCAGACAATCAGCGCAGTTTATGGAAATGCACCATATGGGGAGAACGTTATGCAAAAGGGGCGATGCACAAGGTGGTGCGTGTACATGGAGCTTTACACACCCACTTATGAATGCACACGCACAAGAACATGCAGACACACACATGAAACACACGCGCATGCACACAGAAATGTACACACACACACTTTTAAACCCATACAGACATTTGAGATCCCAACATTTGCCACTCTCTAAACCTGCTGTGTTCGATATTAACAACCCACAGGGTGCCTCTGCTCTCTGCATGCACGATAACACACCGGATCCAATAGCTGTTCCCATGCCACACACACCACTAGAAAATGGGGGAAGGGGGTGTCAGGTAAATCTTAACCTTGCAAAACCTCTAAACCTCCTCCTGCCACTGGAAGGCATCTGTGTCCTTCGTTTATCTCAGCGGCAGTGCAGATAACGCTGATCAATTTCGCAGCATTTATCAGTGTGATGGTGACAAGAGCTGATCTTCTCTCTCCTCCGTTCCCGTCCCCACGGAAACGGCGGCCGCTGGCAGCAGGCGGATGCAGAGTAAATAAAAGAGGTTGGGTGTGAAATGGAAATCCCACAGGGCCAGAATGGGGCTGTGTCCTCTATTATTCTCTTACATCTATTCACCTGGGAGAATCGAGCCTGACACACACGAGGATCTATGGGGCGGGCGGGCGGGCATCCACTCAGAAACCTCGGCACACACGCGATAACATGAAGGGATACATGCTGACTCGGATACATGTTCGCACCGCACAAACCTATTGCGCTCATCGATTTCTGTCTCTCTGTATTGTAAATTAGCCTGGGGCAGTCCCTGTAAGCTATCATCACCTAATCATCTAGACAGCTTCCATGTGTTAGAGTGTGTGTGTGTGTGTGGTGTGCATGGATGCGTGTTTGAATGATTGTGAACACTATCTTATGTGTGTGTGTGTGTGTGTTCCTGTCTCACCGCTGTATGTGTGTGTGTATAGTATGTGCGTGTTTTGTTTGTGTTCCTGCACTCTTTCTCTCTCTCTCTCTCTCTCTCTCTTTCGTCAATACAGTTTATTTAATCAGTCAGCCATCGAACTCGCCATATCCCTTATTTAACCATATTGATCAGCAGCACCACAGAGATGTTAATCAAACTGATTCCATTACTCCTTGCCTGCTCACTAAGGAAAATATGTGGATGCTACAATCTCAGTGTTTTCTGTGGCGGGGGTAGGGGATGGCAGGAGCATTCACCGGTGTTCAATAGGTCAGGGAGATAATATCGTGCATGATGCATATGTTGGGATCCTGCTCTGTGTATCTATGTATTGATTAGGCGATGTGGCTTATTGTGTTTTGTTTTTTCCTTGTGGCGACCGGTGTTTGAACCTCCCAAGGGACAGGGGGAAATAGGGAGAAGATCTGAGGAGGAAAAGAGATGCAGGGGAGAAGCGAACGTATATTTTGTGGAGCAATGGTAGCTTCATATCTCTATCTTTCTTTCACACACACACACACGTACTGTATGTCTTTCCCTTTATCCATGTAGAAAGCCAAATGCAATCTGAAAGCACCTCGGTTTTAAATGAACAGTAAGGGTTTGTTCAAACTCTCTTTCTTTCTCTCAGGTCAAGTCAAGTTTAATCATGAAGCACTTTTAACCAACAGGGTTATCACAAAGCGCTAACCTACAGAACACTAAGGACACAAATAGGATAATAAAACAAACAAGAGATTGAATAATTACATTATAAAATCCAAGAAATGAGGCCAGAGCTTGTGAGTGAATGGGTATGAGAGCAATAGGCAATGGGCAGGAGTAAAAGAATGACAAACTGCAGGGAAGTAAACAAAGAAATGAATGGCTATACAGTGGAAGTATAGGTGCTGCATGTAACATTTTTAATTATCAGCATATCATTGTCAAATTAATTGTGATACCTTGGTATAGTTACCATATTTAGGCTATTGGCAGCCTCTACCTCATGCCAGTAGTGTTGTTAATGCTCTGGTTCTCAAAATGAAGGCCACATTTCTCATTAACCTCATTCCTTTCACAAAGAGGATGCTGCCACTTGTCCTTGTTATTTGTTTCAAAGAGAGCCACTGACAGCCCATGATAACAGTGAATATGCATTCTGGTAAGCTATAGCAATGCAAATTCACTGAGCTAACACTAAGCTAACGTGTAGTGAAACTAGCATGACAGGGATTAGATATAAAATGCAGTGTAAATGTCAGTAGAAGCTGCTAATTTTCTTGGCAAGGGTCTCCTTTGCTTAAGCTAATTATACTAATCAATTACCATAAAAAATGTTAACTCAAAATGAATGTGGTAATACTTTATTGATGTTAAATTGCACCATGTAGCGCCCTTAAGCTAGGCTGTAGGCTGTGCTGAATAAACGTGTCTGGACTTAAATATTGAGGCAGCGTTTCTCATTCCTTGACAATGGCAGGGAGATTGTTCCAGAAGGAGGGGGCCCAATGAGAGAAGCCTCTTCCCAGGCTATTTTCTTTCTTTCTCTGTTTTCTTTTCTCTCTTTGTGTATGTTTCATCTTTGTTTCTGTCGCTCTAGGAAGGCTCAAAGGATTCTCGTGTACCTACCAAAGCAGGTGTCATCACTCTCTGAATGTCTGTATTTTTCCATCCTTCATCCTTTTTAATCAATAACAAGCATTCAATATCAAAATACAACTCTATTTTTCATCACTTGCGGCCAATGCACATCTCATATTTTTCTCTTAAAGCAGATTTCTCAACCAATTATGTCCATGTTTCTCTGTGATGAAGTACTCCACACTTCGAGCCGCAGAAAATATCAATATCTTTCTCATCTCTCCCAGCTGATATGAAATGCAATATGGTTTGGGGTTCTAATATTGGTGTGTAGTGACTGGAGAATATTATGAGCTGTAATAGGGGTGACTAATTCTCTTCGCTTATTGTACACAACAAAGCGGTGTGATTAGCACCAGGCGTAGCAGGGTACAGCACACACAATCAACCACAACACATCAAAAGCTCTCTCACTGTAACCTGCCTCTGCCTTTATGCCTGGCAAGCAGTCGCTTTCTACCCTTTGTTATCCATTTCATTACAGAATCCATTTTTATGTGCCTTTTGTCCCTTTTGAGCTGCCATAACATTGATATTAAACATCTGTTCTGTCTCTGTTAGGTCTATTTAATTTATTTTAATTCTCTTTCTCCCTCTGTACTTCGCAATAAACATTCGCTCCAATTTCTTCTCTTATATTGAACTCTGCTTTTCAAATCATTCCTGACTGTCATGTTCTTTGCTGCTGTTGTGTAATAATAATACCACTACTACTACTAGTACTACTACTTCTACTATTAATAATCTATATTGTATAACATTTTTAATAACAATTTTAATTTATATAGCACTTTTCAAAACAAAGTTACAAAGTGCTTTACATATTTCTTTATTTCTTCCTTTTGCTCCCTCTACCTCCCTCCCTCCCTCCCTCTCTCTCTGTGTCAGAACATGGCAGACTATCACAGAGGCTGTTCATAATCATATGTAATCATACACGGAAAGACACACACACACACACACACACACACACACCTATACTTGTCTTTGTGGCATTGTGGTGACACCTGACAGGAACATGCATGGTGGGAACCACCCTTTCTGAAGGTTGTACAGCACTGAAAAAAATCAGGCAGTATACTGGAGCGGGCATAAACAGAGATGTCACTTCAAATTATCAATCAGACAAAGTAGAGTTCCGTGACCTGACTAGACCACACTTCCTGGGGACTTGTCAGGTATTTAGTTATTAGTGGGGTCAGCATATACACACTATCTGGCTTTTCTGTCTTCCTGAGTACCACTTAACACACATTCAGGTTAAACTTACTTTGTAGAGCCACTTAACACTTATGACTGGTGAGTGCCAAGATATTTGCTGGAGCTTAATTTCTGGCAAAATCTAGGTTCTGTTAACTCATTGTACAACACAATTATATTCCATTTCTGAGTACTGATCAGGTTTAAATAAATATTTAGGCCAGTAGAGTATTATATTATTAGTCAACATGCTGTGACACCTGCACGGATGTAGTGCACCAGAAGTGTCCCTCTCATTAGTGAACTGTTTCCACTCTCCTTCGGTCAGAAAATAGGTCCCTTTCTCCAGGATGTCTGAGCTTGTTTGTGATTATTACAATTTCAATGCTACCATATGAAACCTAGTATTAAACGCAGACAAAGGTATCACCATTAAGGTCAGCATTATTACAGGACACAAGTCCCATGTTGGGACCACAACCAAGTTGGGACTCAACCACTCGTGTAGCATCTTACCCTAGCTATCTTTGTTGTATACCAGCAATAGGTTAACCTAGCAATTATGAGTGCTTGAAACTTGTTCTATTGACATCCTTACTGTACCGACAGCGATATTGTTGTTTCATCTTTTTCTGACAAATGTACTTACTGTAAGTCGCTTTGGACAAAAGCGTCTGCTAAATGCCCTACATGTAAATGTAGTGGGGGAGTGGTTAGGGGTGGAGTTAACCAGCTATTGTTCCCACCCATTACCTGCCTGTGAGAAGTGTGAAAAAGCTCTAGATCTTTGAGGGGGATTTTCTCTGCTACTTGATTTTAGGTGTACCAGCATTCAAATAAGCATATCTTCTTCAAATATTTTCAGATTTCAATGTATGACATCATTTGAAAGCTTACAATAATCTGCACTTTCATAATCTGTAAAAAACTGAAAAATGACCTTGCCCTTTTTGGGAACGAAAACACCAGACGCTGTCACATTTTACCAATTTCAGTATTTTTACTTATTTTTTCAACTTCTACAGCTACTTGAGTGTAGACAACATTCTACATTTGAGAACTTCTTAGTTAAATGAACAAAACACAGGGTTCCCATGGACATAGATCAAGGTTAATTACTGTTACAACACTGAGAATTTGTCTGCTGTGCTGTGTTACAGTGATGGCAGACTATGTGGTCTCTTGCCTTCTCTAACACAAATATATAAATTCAAGCACTTCCAATGACCCATGTCTATTTATGCCTATTTTCAAAAACTTTCAAGGCCTTGATTATGACCCGAGGGGACCTTGTAAACATGCGACACAACAAGCATAACAGGTGCCAACAGGACAGTTTTAAACTTTGTTCTTGAGAGCTGTGATTCGATTCTTAATGTAGAATTTAATGGCCAGCCAATTTCTGTTTTTAAGTGCTACTTTCTCCAGTTCAAGGCAGTTATCACAGTCACTTTTCCCCGGAACACGGCATGAAGTGATGAAGGATATCATGTGCTTCTCGACTGCAAGGATCTCTTCTTCCTCCCACATCCTTCTCTTGAAAGGTTGGCGACCTGTACAGCAATTAACACAAACAAAGAATGTGGCACTCAAACATTACATTTTTGAGCAGTCAATCTTGAAAGAGCATACAGTAACAAAGTTTGATATCAAATAGAGGAAGTGCATTATGTTCAAATTGTAAATTTCAAAATAAAATTAAAATATCTAAAAACTTTACCTTTTTCCCTTTTTCGTGACTTGCGATGACGGCTGATGATGATGGCTTGTGGAGGTGTCATGGTGCCCTGCTTTGGTGCTGCATCGCTATGACTCACATCTGGCACTGTTGTCTCATTCTCTTCCCTCTGACTAGATGACACCTGACTCTCTGAAAACCAGAAGAAAACAAATTGCAAAAAATAACAATTATGAAGTATTAGTCATACGACAGTAAATTAGAGCCGTCCTGAGACAATCCTAAGTATCGGTATCAGGGCCAATCCGGGCATTTTTTAATGGATCGGCATCGGCTAAAATAAAGCCGATCAAAATCTGATCCTTTCTTAACTGTACTCTAGTGTGTTTCTTTACTGTACTCTACTGTGTTTTGTCCACCTCAGTCTGCTAGTGTTGCAACACTGCTCTTCTTTACAACAGCCGCGCTGTACAGTACAACATTTCACTGCATATGAAAGTGAAAACTACAGTGTGTGAATGTGAAAAATTCTTTGGGCGCACCGGTGAGTTAACCTGACGCGCCAGATGGTTTGTTACACAGAACCATCTGGGAAGTCGTCCTTTGAAACTGTTTGGAAAAGGGCAGGCACTTTCAAAAAATACCTGGCAGGTGATTGGATGAACCATCTGTCTATCACCGTCTATCACCTAACTACAACCAATCCGAAGACCAGCCGAAGAGGAAACACAACAACAAGCCGCAGTCTGAGGAACTTTGAAAGCTAGCAAGCACGCTGATTGGTCCGAACCACTGTGGTTCGACCACAAGCGCATAGATTGAAGCCTGGCAAGATGGATTCTCGCTCTCGCGAATCCAGCTGCCTCACAAGGTTACTGGTGAGTTCTGACACTCAACCAAAGATTGTTTGTGAAGTAGCTCCACTCTGAAACACCACTGTACAGTCAGAGTGGACTGAGTGTTTCTGTAGTTCCAACAAGGTGTGAGACGTCTTCGATATAGCTGATCGTGTCATGTCAATTTCAGGAGTGGCACTCCCCAAGTTAATCACTCATTTATATCAGAAATTTAAGTTTATCAACTTAAGCTTTTTGAACCAGGACCTTCAGTATTTGGATCAAGTAGCTCGTGAACAATAAGGTGTGTCAGATTTAGTATCTACAGATGTTATTTCAATGTTTCAGATACATATTAAATCAATATTTAGGTAAATATAAGTATCAGATTGGACTCAATATCAGCAGATAATATTAAAGGGAAAAAAAGCCTTGAGAAAAAAAAAGTGAGATTAACTTCACCATGGTGGCATTAAATTGATTTAAATATATAGTGAAGACATTACTTTTCTTAAGAATTGCTATTAAAGCTGGAAATGACTTATAGATTTATAGATAATTACTCACATAAAACTGCAAAATACCATTTCAGTAAACATTACCTTGGTGTCCAGATTAGAAATTAATTTGGCTTATACTTAACTGGCAGAACTGAATTTACCTGTGACCAACAGCTGGTATGACTGGTACTATTTACACGTTTCACAAGAGACATTACTGTAATTCAATGTCTACAATATTATTTACTTAGCGTGGACCCCACAATGACACGAGACCTGACAGGTGTGCTTGTATGAGAGGGAGTGGTCACAACCAAAGACTGGTCGGACCCCATTAAATCACAAAAACCAGAATGTGCTTAATAGCTTACGTTGACTTCAGAGTTACACTGATGTAGACAAAACTAAAATTGACTTCCAAGTGCAAACATTGCACAGATTTGACTAAAACTCCAACAAGTAATTAAACAGAAGAGGCTTCAAAACTAAAGTATGAACCAGTGAAAGACAGGAAAAGAAATTCAGACAAAAATGAGTACCTGCATCTTGGAGGATGAAGATCTCTGAGGAGTCTGCTCTGTTGTTCTGGAGATGTCAGCCTCGAAAGACTCGGTGGCATTCCACTGTCCTTCAACCTGAAGAATGAGTTCAACATTATTATTGAGTAGATGGTCAGCAGTAACATTATTTCAATTCAAACATAATATAAGCACATGTGAGAGACAAGGAGAAATGCATGTGGTGGCATTGTTTACACGTTTCCCGTATCTGACTCAAAATCTAAGTTACTATTGATAGGTTCAAGTTGGCTGTGATTTCTGTCATACGCATGTTGCCTGCTATAGGACTGCTCTAACCTGAGAACAAGTAAAGGTGACGTCTGGCAGGACTGAATTTACCTGTGACCAACAGCTGGTATGACTGGGAGAAAGCAAACTGAGCTCAAGTTCAATGACACATGTCATACATGTATTTTTTTTAAGTTTATGGACAGAAAAGAGACATTACTGTAACTCAATGTCTACAATACTATTTAGTTAGCGTGGACCCCACAATGACACGAGACCTGACAGGTGTGCTTGTATGAGAGGGAGTGGTCACAACCAAAGACTGGTCGGACCCCATTAAATCACAAAAACCAGAATGTGCTTAATAGCTTACGTTGACTTCAGAGTTACACTGATGTAGACAAAACTAAAATTGACTTCCAAGTGCAAACATTGCACAGATTTGACTAAAACTCCAACAAGTAATTAAACAGTAGAGGCTTCAAAACTAAAGTAAGAACCAGTGAAAGACAGGAAAAGAAATTCAGACAAAAATGAGTACCTGCATCTTGGAGGATGAAGATCTCTGAGGAGTCTGCTCTGTTGTTCTGGAGATGTCAGCCTCGAAAGACTCAGTGGCATTCCACTGTCCTTCAACCTGAAGAATGAGTTCAACATTATTATTGAGTAGATGGTCAGCAGTAACATTATTTCAATTCAAACATAATATAAGCACATGTGAGAGACAAGGAGAAATGCATGTGGTGGCATTGTTTACACGTTTCCCGTATCTGACTCAAAATCTAAGTTACTATTGATAGGTTCAAGTTGGCTGTGATTTCTGTCATACGCATGTTGCCTGCTATAGGACTGCTGTAACCTGAGAACAAGTAAAGGTGACGTCTGGCAGGACTGAATTTACCTGTGACCAACAGCTGGTATGACTGGGAGAAAGCAAACTGAGCTCAAGTTCAATGACACATGTCATACATGTATTTTTTTTAAGTTTATGGACAGAAAAGAGACATTACTGTAATTCAATGTCTACAATATTATTTACTTAGCGTGGACCCCACAATGACACGAGACCTGACAGGTGTGCTTGTATGAGAGGGAGTGGTCACAACCAAAGACTGGTCGGACCCCATTAAATCACAAAAACCAGAATGTGCTTAATAGCTTACGTTGACTTCAGAGTTACACTGATGTAGACAAAACTAAAATTGACTTCCAAGTGCAAACATTGCACAGATTTGACTAAAACTCCAACAAGTAATTAAACAGAAGAGGCTTCAAAACTAAAGTAAGAACCAGTGAAAGACAGGAAAAGAAATTCAGACAAAAATGAGTACCTGCATCTTGGAGGATGAAGATCTCTGAGGAGTCTGCTCTGTTGTTCTGGAGATGTCAGCCTCGAAAGACTCAGTGGCATTCCACTGTCCTTCAACCTGAAGAATGAGTTCAACATTATTATTGAGTAGATGGTCAGCAGTAACATTATTTCAATTCAAACATAATATAAGCACATGTGAGAGACAAGGAGAAATGCATGTGGTGGCATTGTTTACACGTTTCCCGTATCTGACTCAAAATCTAAGTTACTATTGATAGGTTCAAGTTGGCTGTGATTTCTGTCATACGCATGTTGCCTGCTATAGGACTGCTCTAACCTGAGAACAAGTAAAGGTGAAGTCTGGCAGGACTGAATTTACCTGTGACCAACAGCTGGTATGACTGGGAGAAAGCAAACTGAGCTCAAGTTCAATGACACATGTCATACATGTATTTTTTTTAAGTTTATGGACAGAAAAGAGACATTACTGTAATTCAATGTCTACAATATTATTTACTTAGCGTGGACCCCACAATGACACGAGACCTGACAGGTGTGCTTGTATGAGAGGGAGTGGTCACAACCAAAGACTGGTCGGACCCCATTAAATCACAAAAACCAGAATGTGCTTAATAGCTTACGTTGACTTCAGAGTTACACTGATGTAGACAAAACTAAAATTGACTTCCAAGTGCAAACATTGCACAGATTTGACTAAAACTCCAACAAGTAATTAAACAGAAGAGGCTTCAAAACTAAAGTATGAACCAGTGAAAGACAGGAAAAGAAATTCAGACAAAAATGAGTACCTGCATCTTGGAGGATGAAGATCTCTGAGGAGTCTGCTCTGTTGTTCTGGAGATGTCAGCCTCGAAAGACTCGGTGGCATTCCACTGTCCTTCAACCTGAAGAATGAGTTCAACATTATTATTGAGTAGATGGTCAGCAGTAACATTATTTCAATTCAAACATAATATAAGCACATGTGAGAGACAAGGAGAAATGCATGTGGTGGCATTGTTTACACGTTTCCCGTATCTGACTCAAAATCTAAGTTACTATTGATAGGTTCAAGTTGGCTGTGATTTCTGTCATACGCATGTTGCCTGCTATAGGACTGCTCTAACCTGAGAACAAGTAAAGGTGACGTCTGGCAGGACTGAATTTACCTGTGACCAACAGCTGGTATGACTGGGAGAAAGCAAACTGAGCTCAAGTTCAATGACACATGTCATACATGTATTTTTTTTAAGTTTATGGACAGAAAAGAGACATTACTGTAATTCAATGTCTACAATACTATTTAGTTAGCGTGGACCCCACAATGACACGAGACCTGACAGGTGTGCTTGTATGAGAGGGAGTGGTCACAACCAAAGACTGGTCGGACCCCATTAAATCACAAAAACCAGAATGTGCTTAATAGCTTACGTTGACTTCAGAGTTACACTGATGTAGACAAAACTAAAATTGACTTCCAAGTGCAAACATTGCACAAATTTGACTAAAACTCCAACAAGTAATTAAACAGTAGAGGCTTCAAAACTAAAGTAAGAACCAGTGAAAGACAGGAAAAGAAATTCAGACAAAAATGAGTACCTGCATCTTGGAGGATGAAGATCTCTGAGGAGTCTGCTCTGTTGTTCTGGAGATGTCAGCCTCGAAAGACTCAGTGGCATTCCACTGTCCTTCAACCTGAAGAATGAGTTCAACATTATTATTGAGTAGATGGTCAGCAGTAACATTATTTCAATTCAAACATAATATAAGCACATGTGAGAGACAAGGAGAAATGCATGTGGTGGCATTGTTTACACGTTTCCCGTATCTGACTCAAAATCTAAGTTACTATTGATAGGTTCAAGTTGGCTGTGATTTCTGTCATACGCATGTTGCCTGCTATAGGACTGCTGTAACCTGAGAACAAGTAAAGGTGACGTCTGGCAGGACTGAATTTACCTGTGACCAACAGCTGGTATGACTGGGAGAAAGCAAACTGAGCTCAAGTTCAATGACACATGTCATACATGTATTTTTTTTAAGTTTATGGACAGAAAAGAGACATTACTGTAATTCAATGTCTACAATATTATTTACTTAGCGTGGACCCCACAATGACACGAGACCTGACAGGTGTGCTTGTATGAGAGGGAGTGGTCACAACCAAAGACTGGTCGGACCCCATTAAATCACAAAAACCAGAATGTGCTTAATAGCTTACGTTGACTTCAGAGTTACACTGATGTAGACAAAACTAAAATTGACTTCCAAGTGCAAACATTGCACAGATTTGACTAAAACTCCAACAAGTAATTAAACAGAAGAGGCTTCAAAACTAAAGTAAGAACCAGTGAAAGACAGGAAAAGAAATTCAGACAAAAATGAGTACCTGCATCTTGGAGGATGAAGATCTCTGAGGAGTCTGCTCTGTTGTTCTGGAGATGTCAGCCTCGAAAGACTCAGTGGCATTCCACTGTCCTTCAACCTGAAGAATGAGTTCAACATTATTATTGAGTAGATGGTCAGCAGTAACATTATTTCAATTCAAACATAATATAAGCACATGTGAGAGACAAGGAGAAATGCATGTGGTGGCATTGTTTACACGTTTCCCGTATCTGACTCAAAATCTAAGTTACTATTGATAGGTTCAAGTTGGCTGTGATTTCTGTCATACGCATGTTGCCTGCTATAGGACTGCTCTAACCTGAGAACAAGTAAAGGTGACGTCTGGCAGGACTGAATTTACCTGTGACCAACAGCTGGTATGACTGGGAGAAAGCAAACTGAGCTCAAGTTCAATGACACATGTCATACATGTATTTTTTTTAAGTTTATGGACAGAAAAGAGACATTACTGTAATTCAATGTCTACAATACTATTTACTTAGCGTGGACCCCACAATGACACGAGACCTGACAGGTGTGTTTGTATGAGAGGGAGTGGTCACAACCAAAGACTGGTCGGACCCCATTAAATCACAAAAACCAGAATGTTCTTAATAGCTTACGTTGACTTCAGAGTTACACTGATGTAGACAAAACTAAAATTGACTTCCAAGTGCAAACATTGCACAGATTTGACTAAAACTCCAACAAGTAATTAAACAGAAGAGGCTTCAAAACTAAAGTATGAACCAGTGAAAGACAGGAAAAGAAATTCAGACAAAAATGAGTACCTGCATCTTGGAGGATGAAGATCTCTGAGGAGTCTGCTCTGTTGTTCTGGAGATGTCAGCCTCGAAAGACTCGGTGGCATTCCACTCTCCTTCAACCTGAAGAATGAGTTCAACATTATTATTGAGTAGATGGTCAGCAGTAACATTATTTCAATTCAAACATAATATAAGCACATGTGAGAGACAAGGAGAAATGCATGTGGTGGCATTGTTTACACGTTTCCCGTATCTGACTCAAAATCTAAGTTACTATTGATAGGTTCAAGTTGGCTGTGATTTCTGTCATACGCATGTTGCCTGCTATAGGACTGCTCTAACCTGAGAACAAGTAAAGGTGACGTCTGGCAGGACTGAATTTACCTGTGACCAACAGCTGGTATGACTGGGAGAAAGCAAACTGAGCTCAAGTTCAATGACACATGTCATACATGTATTTTTTTTAAGTTTATGGACAGAAAAGAGACATTACTGTAATTCAATGTCTACAATACTATTTAGTTAGCGTGGACCCCACAATGACACGAGACCTGACAGGTGTGCTTGTATGAGAGGGAGTGGTCACAACCAAAGACTGGTCGGACCCCATTAAATCACAAAAACCAGAATGTGCTTAATAGCTTACGTTGACTTCAGAGTTACACTGATGTAGACAAAACTAAAATTGACTTCCAAGTGCAAACATTGCACAGATTTGACTAAAACTCCAACAAGTAATTAAACAGTAGAGGCTTCAAAACTAAAGTAAGAACCAGTGAAAGACAGGAAAAGAAATTCAGACAAAAATGAGTACCTGCATCTTGGAGGATGAAGATCTCTGAGGAGTCTGCTCTGTTGTTCTGGAGATGTCAGCCTCGAAAGACTCAGTGGCATTCCACTGTCCTTCAACCTGAAGAATGAGTTCAACATTATTATTGAGTAGATGGTCAGCAGTAACATTATTTCAATTCAAACATAATATAAGCACATGTGAGAGACAAGGAGAAATGCATGTGGTGGCATTGTTTACACGTTTCCCGTATCTGACTCAAAATCTAAGTTACTATTGATAGGTTCAAGTTGGCTGTGATTTCTGTCATACGCATGTTGCCTGCTATAGGACTGCTGTAACCTGAGAACAAGTAAAGGTGACGTCTGGCAGGACTGAATTTACCTGTGACCAACAGCTGGTATGACTGGGAGAAAGCAAACTGAGCTCAAGTTCAATGACACATGTCATACATGTATTTTTTTTAAGTTTATGGACAGAAAAGAGACATTACTGTAATTCAATGTCTACAATATTATTTACTTAGCGTGGACCCCACAATGACACGAGACCTGACAGGTGTGCTTGTATGAGAGGGAGTGGTCACAACCAAAGACTGGTCGGACCCCATTAAATCACAAAAACCAGAATGTGCTTAATAGCTTACGTTGACTTCAGAGTTACACTGATGTAGACAAAACTAAAATTGACTTCCAAGTGCAAACATTGCACAGATTTGACTAAAACTCCAACAAGTAATTAAACAGAAGAGGCTTCAAAACTAAAGTATGAACCAGTGAAAGACAGGAAAAGAAATTCAGACAAAAATGAGTACCTGCATCTTGGAGGATGAAGATCTCTGAGGAGTCTGCTCTGTTGTTCTGGAGATGTCAGCCTCGAAAGACTCGGTGGCATTCCACTGTCCTTCAACCTGAAGAATGAGTTCAACATTATTATTGAGTAGATGGTCAGCAGTAACATTATTTCAATTCAAACATAATATAAGCACATGTGAGAGACAAGGAGAAATGCATGTGGTGGCATTGTTTACACGTTTCCCGTATCTGACTCAAAATCTAAGTTACTATTGATAGGTTCAAGTTGGCTGTGATTTCTGTCATACGCATGTTGCCTGCTATAGGACTGCTCTAACCTGAGAACAAGTAAAGGTGACGTCTGGCAGGACTGAATTTACCTGTGACCAACAGCTGGTATGACTGGGAGAAAGCAAACTGAGCTCAAGTTCAATGACACATGTCATACATGTATTTTTTTTAAGTTTATGGACAGAAAAGAGACATTACTGTAATTCAATGTCTACAATACTATTTAGTTAGCGTGGACCCCACAATGACACGAGACCTGACAGGTGTGCTTGTATGAGAGGGAGTGGTCACAACCAAAGACTGGTCGGACCCCATTAAATCACAAAAACCAGAATGTGCTTAATAGCTTACGTTGACTTCAGAGTTACACTGATGTAGACAAAACTAAAATTGACTTCCAAGTGCAAACATTGCACAAATTTGACTAAAACTCCAACAAGTAATTAAACAGTAGAGGCTTCAAAACTAAAGTAAGAACCAGTGAAAGACAGGAAAAGAAATTCAGACAAAAATGAGTACCTGCATCTTGGAGGATGAAGATCTCTGAGGAGTCTGCTCTGTTGTTCTGGAGATGTCAGCCTCGAAAGACTCAGTGGCATTCCACTGTCCTTCAACCTGAAGAATGAGTTCAACATTATTATTGAGTAGATGGTCAGCAGTAACATTATTTCAATTCAAACATAATATAAGCACATGTGAGAGACAAGGAGAAATGCATGTGGTGGCATTGTTTACACGTTTCCCGTATCTGACTCAAAATCTAAGTTACTATTGATAGGTTCAAGTTGGCTGTGATTTCTGTCATACGCATGTTGCCTGCTATAGGACTGCTGTAACCTGAGAACAAGTAAAGGTGACGTCTGGCAGGACTGAATTTACCTGTGACCAACAGCTGGTATGACTGGGAGAAAGCAAACTGAGCTCAAGTTCAATGACACATGTCATACATGTATTTTTTTTAAGTTTATGGACAGAAAAGAGACATTACTGTAATTCAATGTCTACAATATTATTTACTTAGCGTGGACCCCACAATGACACGAGACCTGACAGGTGTGCTTGTATGAGAGGGAGTGGTCACAACCAAAGACTGGTCGGACCCCATTAAATCACAAAAACCAGAATGTGCTTAATAGCTTACGTTGACTTCAGAGTTACACTGATGTAGACAAAACTAAAATTGACTTCCAAGTGCAAACATTGCACAGATTTGACTAAAACTCCAACAAGTAATTAAACAGAAGAGGCTTCAAAACTAAAGTAAGAACCAGTGAAAGACAGGAAAAGAAATTCAGACAAAAATGAGTACCTGCATCTTGGAGGATGAAGATCTCTGAGGAGTCTGCTCTGTTGTTCTGGAGATGTCAGCCTCGAAAGACTCGGTGGCATTCCACTGTCCTTCAACCTGAAGAATGAGTTCAACATTATTATTGAGTAGATGGTCAGCAGTAACATTATTTCAATTCAAACATAATATAAGCACATGTGAGAGACAAGGAGAAATGCATGTGGTGGCATTGTTTACACGTTTCCCGTATCTGACTCAAAATCTAAGTTACTATTGATAGGTTCAAGTTGGCTGTGATTTCTGTCATACGCATGTTGCCTGCTATAGGACTGCTCTAACCTGAGAACAAGTAAAGGTGACGTCTGGCAGGACTGAATTTACCTGTGACCAACAGCTGGTATGACTGGGAGAAAGCAAACTGAGCTCAAGTTCAATGACACATGTCATACATGTATTTTTTTTAAGTTTATGGACAGAAAAGAGACATTACTGTAATTCAATGTCTACAATACTATTTACTTAGCGTGGACCCCACAATGACACGAGACCTGACAGGTGTGTTTGTATGAGAGGGAGTGGTCACAACCAAAGACTGGTCGGACCCCATTAAATCACAAAAACCAGAATGTTCTTAATAGCTTACGTTGACTTCAGAGTTACACTGATGTAGACAAAACTAAAATTGACTTCCAAGTGCAAACATTGCACAGATTTGACTAAAACTCCAACAAGTAATTAAACAGAAGAGGCTTCAAAACTAAAGTATGAACCAGTGAAAGACAGGAAAAGAAATTCAGACAAAAATGAGTACCTGCATCTTGGAGGATGAAGATCTCTGAGGAGTCTGCTCTGTTGTTCTGGAGATGTCAGCCTCGAAAGACTCAGTGGCATTCCACTCTCCTTCAACCTGAAGAATGAGTTCAACATTATTATTGAGTAGATGGTCAGCATTAAGAATAATAACCATAAGCAGTTTCAAAAAAGGTCCAAAAGAAAACTGGTGGTCTTAAGACACTTTGGGGCAAGTCTAATATACACACAAATTTATCACATGTAATACATGTATGTACTCTATGTGTGTCACAACCGTGCCTCCCTCACCTGCCCTTTTGTGTCTGCACCCTGCCATTTTCCATCTGACCCTTCCTTGGACTGTCTTTGTTTGGACTCTCGAGTTTGGATTTTTCGTTTTTTGGACTTTCTCAGTTTGGACTTTCTTAGTTTGGACTTTCTTAGTTCGGATTCGCTACCATCAGTGTAAGCCTTGGTTTTGTTTTCTTTGTAAATCTGTGAACTGTTCCTGCCTGCCTGAGAGTCTGCATTTGGGTCCTTTCCCTCATTGTCCCCAACCCTCACCTGTGATAATGTGGACATGTGTATAACACAACACCTAATGCCCAGAGCCGAAAGATTCGACACACGCCTCCACAAACAGATTCTTTTGATCTGTCTGCACTAATTCAAACCTGTTACTACATTGTTTAGACTGTATTTGGAAGCACAATCTTTGCAAAAAAAACTACATTGTACAAGGCTCTATGTTTATGAAAGGCTGCAAAGTTATCCTGAACTAGGCAAATCTAGTCAGAGGCAGAAACACCAGTATTGGGTTAAATCTGAGAAAAAACAAATCTGCATCATTCTGATGTTCACATTTAAGCCAATATTCACAATCATTAATCTTTCTTTAACTGAATGACAGTTTTTCACACTGACATTTAGCAACTCATTTTTGACAAACCTGTTTCCTCCAAGGCCAATCAGTTCCACCATAGTCATACGTTATCTCTTCTCCTGCATTAATGTCCCTCAAAGCAAATAGACAGAGGTGTGGTTTGCCCTCTGTTATGACCCTCTTCATTTTGCAGTTTGGATGCTTGTGGTCATCATTAACTAGCCGTCCAAGGCTGCCATCTTCTCGAGCTGCATCGACACTTCAGAAAGGTAACAAATCATTGATTAGGCTTCATAAAATTAAATCACTGATTGTAATTTACCATCAGTCCTTAAGAAGAGAACTTCAGATACACAACACAGGCTACTTACTGATGGCTATAGTTGCTAACTAAATGACCATTTAATTATCACACATTTGTTTGAGATATGAAAAAAAACTCAATTGTTCAGAAATGTAAAATTCAATCTAAGCCTTACCACAATGTTTTTTCTTGCCAGTAGAAGTCAAACATGAAAACAACACATCTACTGTGATATGCCCTCCTCCTCCTTAGAGATTCTTCAGAATTTATTAATTCCCCTCTGTACTCCACCACAAAGTCTCCTTTTCTGAAATGGGCCTTGGCAAACACCCCTCGACCTAGTGCACACACAGATACCATTACACTGTTGAAAGCTTTACAGTTATGTTATTTTTTAGTATCCCTAAAAGCTGCATATGCAGGAGCTATTTTTTTCATAAGACATCAATAACCACATGAAAGGATTAATAAAGGTTATAACTACAATAACCCCCAAAAAGTGAATAATAATTTTCTAGCTTTGGTTTGTGCATCCGCATCCAGTCAGGCCACCAGACCAGAACTAATGTCATGCCCTAGTGTTGAGGATGGGAGAACAAAACACAATGCCATTTCTATGCAACTTTCCATTTCTTTTCTTTACTAAACCCCTGGGTACAAGTAAGAGGTAAGTTCTGCTAGAACAACAATGTAGAATATAAACACACACACACACACCTTTAAAAGAGTTAATGTATTGCACGTCCAAGTCTGCTGTCTTGTCCAGGACCTTGACAGCATGTTCTTCTGCATCCTGTAATGGTGGTTTCCTGCTTCTCCTTGCAGCCATTGAAAATCCTATAATTAAATACAGTGCAGTTTTAGTTATGTTAGACAACCAAATCTAGACCACTGGAGTGTTTGTCCAATGAATATGATGTAATCAGCGCGACAAAGTATTAAATGGCGGACACACGGGAGCTAACTAGCTAGTTAGCTAGCTAGCTAACTAAGCTATCCCGCTAGCTAGCTACTTCGCTAACGTTAGGTAGCTAACGTTATTTATTCTTCAGGTAGCTAACGTTATCCCCCAAGAGTAAAGAATATGCAATGCGCAAACTTTGTTGCTTTTTAACTTTTTTTAAACAGAACTACTCATGTTATTTGTAAGAAATTATCATGTTTATTTTAATATTTTAATGTTAACTTAAGCTATCTGACTCATGTTCAGGTAAATGCGAGCTTTTACCAGGTAAAAAAACGTTTCTTCATGATTTGACCACATGCTGCATTTAAATCATATTAAATCGGCTCAGTGCACTGAAATAAATCTTAATGTCATGTAGGCATAACTTACCTTTTTATTAACACCAGTCTCACTGCCATGTGCAGACACCAAAATGCCGTCGAAGTCTCCTCCGTCCGTGTGTCGAGTCAAGGAGCGCTTGTTTTGTATAGTGAGCACGTCCTATAAGGGTGGTCACGCTGTCATACATAACACTCCACAAGTCCGCCCACCAGGCATGGCACTACACACCAATCGAGGCCACCCAATCTGTCCATTTCATACCTGTACAAATAAGACTATTTATTTATCGATAGCAGTGGTGGACTGGCCATCGGGAGGACCGGGACAATTTCGGGGTGAGTGAGCGATGCCCCCACCCCTCGCAAACGGAGCGTCAGATGAGCCGATCAGCGCGATAGATAAAGATAAATATTATTATTTATCTTATACTTATACTTATTATACTGGTCAACTATTAAAAGTTTAGGGAGGCAAACATCATTTATTTTATATGTGAATATTATGGACATTACTGCATTTACAATAAACATTTCAATAAGCAATAAAACAATAAACATAAACATAATTTAACCATTATTCAGGGCTGATCATAGTAATTAGCCTGTGTTTGCAGTTAATTGGTTCAGTTACCTTAAAATTAGCTTAGCGTTAGCAGCTAATCAAGTTATAGTTAGCCTACATGGAGGTTGGCTGCTTGCACATGCGCACATGAGCACAGTGTGTGTTTGAAATTGAAAAGTGTGTGTTGAGGCTGTACCATCCTCTCCCACTAGGGGCCAGTACTGAGTTACCCCTCCTAAGCACACCTAAGCACAAACCGTTGGTTTTTGTGCATTGTGGGGCAACCCCTGAAAACTTCACAGGGCATTTCCTTGACCTTCTTTTCACTGAAATTGAGGTTATTTTTGTGGGGACCAGGTTTTTGGTCCCCACAAAAATTTTGGTCCACACGCTGTGAGTGTGCTGTCAGGTGTTGGTCCACACGATGTGATAAAGACAAACACACACACACACACTCACACACACACACACACACACACACACACAGACACACACATGCACGTACACACATAGGTGTTAGGGTGACAGTGAGATTAGAGGCTCTTAGTGTCTTGATGATTGAATCCAAATCCTCCCCTGGTGGAGACGCCCTCCCAGCACTGCTGCTCCCCATCCACTTACACACACTTCACATCCACCTCTCTCTCTCTCTCTCACCCTGTCTGTCTCTCCAAAATCACCAGCTCATCACTCACACACCTAACCTCAACTACTCAAAGGTGCTCAACACTGTGCCTAAATTTGTCCTAACACACACACACACACACACACACACCACTTGATGATGAGATTGACTTCATTATGGATTATCCAGGTTGATGAGCAGATTTGCATATTCACAGACTCGCATCCTGTGTGTGTGTGTGTGTGTGTGTGTGTGTGTGTGTGTGTGTGTGTAAGTGTGTGTATAGGTGTGTGTGTGTGTGTGTGTGTGTGTGTGTGTGTGTATGTGTGTGTGTGTAACCTCTGTTGTAGTGTGTCAATTTATAGATTATAATTTGTTTGATGGATACTGGAAAATATGTGATATAATACAAATGTAATTAAATGCAAGTGTCTGTGCATGTCTACCTGTCACAGGGTCCCATAATCAAATATTGATTATCCCATAGCTCATAACTTAAAGCTGCAGGCAAGTATTCACAAAGTGGAGCTGCAATAGAGGAGAGTGTACCATCCTTACTAATTGAGCTGTTGTAGATTTGCCCTGTTTTCCCAAATTAAATTCTGGTGTTGGGTATGGACACTTCTCCATCCACAGGGAGTGATGAATCCAGACTTAAGGGTGAAATACAAACTGTCTCCTAAACAGCAGTGAGCAGCGCTCCGTCCAGAGACAGCTGGACTCACCAACGTTAGATCTTTTGACTCTCTTGTCCTGTTGGTATAAAGCATCACAGACTGGCCAGGTTGGTAAACATGAGCCTGCTGTGTGTTGTTTAGCACAGTCAATTACATGATTTATGGGGAAACCAAAGTTTAAATGTTTTAAACAGTCACCTGTCACTGCCATTTGGCACTGCCAACCTGTGAGGTTGTGTAGTGCAGCTTTAATTTACTTAAATTACCATATTTTGTTTGCTTGTCTATATTTTTTATGTACAAATTTGTGTGTGTGTGTCTATGAGTATGTGTGCATGTTTGTATGTTTAGCAAGTATACAGTACAAAGTACTGATGCATATTAGAAAGCTTGACCTTGTGCTTGGTACAAATGGCAGGACAAAAAAGGGAAAATCTAAACCAAATAACACATCTACATACTGAATTAATGCTCTCTTAGAGGTTCAGTGGGCACAGTTTCAATCAAATCTTCAGGGACTGCCTGACAAAGATCAGTTGTGTTTGAAATATTGAATAAATCGCAACAATAAGCACTGATGCTGTGCAGATGTATTTTTCCTTTTCATTATGTTTGGGAGTGTGTGTGTGTGTGTGTGTGTGCATACCTTGCTGCAGGGCATGATCCAGTAGGCGATGGCCAGAAAGGGCAGGCCCACGGTGACCCCCAGCACCGTCCAGCATTTGACCCCAATGGACTGCTGCCTCAGGCCCGACAGGTTCTCATACCAGATAGTCAGCAGCTGCTGCTGGCAGTTAGGATGGGCAACAAACTGGAGAGAGATGGTGGAGGTGGGGTTATTAATCTGCATTTTTATGATTATGTTATAATAACAATCAGCGGATCAGTGATGTAGTGCCGAATAAAAAGGTGGGTGAACTCCAGTTGGTGATCCTCATTTAGCAAACATCCACCAATATGAATAAAAATCAATTATATTTTCCGAAAAACAGTATTATACTATCTCACATAACCTGCATCGGTTTGCTACTATTTACTATGATGTATACAATACATTTACCTCATAAAGGTTTATGGCAGCTTAAAAAGGCAAGTAAATTCTATTCTGCAAATAAAAAAGCTGAGTATCCAGAGTTTAGGTGGGATTATCCTCCACTGCATCCACACTAGACTGGGTCACAAATCCTGCACACCTCCAGTATCGACAACGTTTTGTATCAGGACTCAATGTCTGACCTGGCAAAGAGCCTTGGAGCCACTTTTATTGAACTTTGTACGCGCAATTCAATTGACAGCTTTGTCAATTCTGGACAAAAAAAAGGTGAGCTCTCATGTAGGAATTCAAATTTTCCTCTAGGTGTTTCAAGAAGACATTGTTAAAATTGGATTTTTGTTATTGCACTTTCACAAATCTGTAAAAAAGTTTTACAGGCGGTTTCAGACCAACTCCAGTCAACGCATCACAACTGGACTTGGTTCCCTCACTAAACAATTGCTAAAATCCTTCCAATCAGGCCAGTTTGCAGCATTTGAACTGGAAAGCTTCCTATCAGCAGGTTTACCTCATTTGAGAGGAGCTGGTGTTGTCGGCCAATCAGGTTTCGACTAAAGGTGCGGTCACCCATGAGCAAAATGCACATTTGCCTCCAATTCACTTCCATTGTACACGGGTGAAGGACAAATAAAACAGTCGCTTCCGTTGGTGAAGCGAAGGCAAAATCGTAGTCTCAACCGATAACAGAGAAGTGGGTGTGCTTGACACCACTTGGCTGGAGTTCTCCAACATTAAACTAGCATTAGCTACTCGTCGACAACCCTTCTCCTCTTTTCTCCTTTTCGCCAACAAAAATGCCAAAATCCTTCTCTGATCTTGCAGAAACATTTTCCAGTGGCAAAACGAATTGCTATCATTATTATCGAAGGTATGTGTGCTACATTACTTTCATTTCCTTTTTGAACTTACTCAATAAAAGGAGTGTAAAATTAAATCTAGGTAAAGTCCAAGAACATATTCATAAAGAAAGCCCCTGATGCTCTACCGTATGTTAATTTTCCAGGTATGCTTATAGCTGAGTGTGCAGGCTGCTTTTCTATTCACCAGAATCATAGAGGACATCATTTGTGTATTCATCAATTTCAAAATGTATTATTCACAACACGTTTGTATTCGCGGCTAGCACTCGGCCTCATTTGCAAAGGAAAAATGCTAACAAGCTGGTATGGAGGGCATTTTTAATATATGCAGCAGAAAGCATTTTGGCAGCAAAAAAGTGAGCATCGAGTCTTCAAATCCATTATTCCAGCGTGTTTGCTTTATTAGATAAGGTTTGGCCTGGCATTTCAGCATCTTTTGATTTCATTCTCCAAGGAAAGCATTGATAAATGAAGGCCAACATCGGTGAGCCTGCTCAGGAGACGAGGGACACAGGGAAGGAAGGGGAGGATGGATTTTTTTTCCTTCAGCTGGAGGCAGGGTGTGGACAGCAGAACAATCAATGCTCAATAGGTGTTCAGCTAGTGGAACAATCAAACTCTATGTGTTTGTGTGTGTTTGTGTGTGTGTTTTTTTCACATCTATGATCTGAGCAACCAGACTCCCCCGCTCCAACCCGCTCTCTCTCTCTGTCTTTGTTTTCTCCCTCCGTCATCCCTGTCCGCCCCCTCACCAATCAGCCCAGGTCATCAGCTGACATTCAGGGAGCATTTATCTGAACTGACGACCAACCCCCGCACCGCCAGCCCCACCCGCCCACCTAAACACACACACACACACACACACACAAACAAGTACATACGCGCATACATACATACATACAAGTCTGCAAACTTTCAGACAGACACACACAACCACACACACCCACAAAATCACACTTACGTCCTGTCCTACTGGTTTCCACTGACTACTCCAACAACCACTGACCCATGACATGATCCCTGCTGCCACAACCTCTGCATATACCACAGTGTATATGTGTGCGTACACGTATGTGTGTGTGTGTGGGTGCGTGTGTGCATCCACACTGCCCACACATGCACCACCTGGTTTCCATGGCAACCTACCCCTCCCTGCCTCCTTGCCTCCTGTGTAATTAGCTCCCTCAGTGATGGTCACGCTCCCTTGTACACAAAAAAAAAACAGCCAAACAGACTGTTTACTACCCAGCATTGAGACACAGCACACATACACATACACTTGGGTTACATATATACGCTAAAAGGTCAGATGTGTGTGTGTGTGTGTGTGTGTGTGTTTGTATTTGTGAGAGAGTGGGAGTAGTACATGGGGTGGGGGGATAAAGAGTGGGGTTTGGTTTGACATTTAATAAGAACACCTCTGCTCGGTAGGGATTAGCTCTCTGACACAGAGGCCAGTCTGCTATTTACAAAGTGCAGAGTCTGCCGGGCCACACACACACACACACACACACACACACACACACACACACACATGCACATAATGGCATGTAGACACACACACTTGTACACACATACCCGGACTACAGCAAAAACACTGCAGTAAAACACTGTGCCTCTTCTTCCATGTTAATCCTCCTCACACTATAATATTACGTTGTGGCACATACAGTATATAATTTACTTTTTAATTCTGCATTGAAGCATTTCAAAAGGAAGTTAATCATATTTTGAGCATCTGTGGATTATAATAAATCCAAATAAATAGAATAAATTTGATTATAATAAGTCCAAAACAAAACATGCTGTGGGTGGGAATGTTGTAAAGTGATGTGATACTTTATTCATCCCCTTGCAGGATCTTTTTCATGGGAAGATCAGGCTCAGGTATAGAACAGCATACTTGGAGCTGGTGGGGATTCAGTAGGGTGGATGCTCTCCAACACAGGGGCTTTAACCCTGATCCTTCAGAACGGGTATCGAGGACGAACACCTTCCAGCAGCTTACCAGCTTTTTGGTATCGGTAATGGAGCATCGTATTAGTTCAGGCACAATCCATCCTCATAACAAGGCGGTTTAGTTAAACGACCTCCTCTCATACTGATTCTTCCTACACTGGCTGCTGCACCCAAACTGCTGCATGGTGAAGCTTTACCTCCACCACCCATCAGCCTCCACCTGCTAAGGTTCTATCCATCTGAGCTTAGGGGGCGGCTCTTAAAGCAATAACACAGATACAGTGTTGCTGCTCTTGCTCCGTTCTGTGTACACCCATGCTTGCTGGATAAGGAAACAGCAGCTAAGTGCATCAATGCCAACTTGTAACTATATTACCATTTGTTGCAAGAAATTGTTAAATCTGTGTTTCCTGACTGATTTGAAGAAACTGAAGTTATGTAAAAGGCTTCAAACAGTAGATTCTTGCAATGGGACCTCAGGTTTTGCACTGGTTTCATGGCATGTGGATGGAGTGAATCAATCAAGCTGATTCTATCTCCAAATGGCACCTACAAATGATTAGACAGAAATGCAACGATAATTCGCTGCCTTCGTTCAACAAAATGATCAAAAAAGCATCATCTTAAAACTGGTAGTGGTTTCTGGAAATACCAGAAACTTTCCGACAACCTCTAGCCCTTTTTGTGGACGGTCGATTCTAAGGCTATTTTTTTCCCACCTTACCTTCTTGACTTCGTACTTGATGGCCAGCTTGACGCGGCTGAGGCAGGGTCGGTTGTAGGCGCTGGGGGGGCACTGGTCCACGTCGCCGTTCAGTATGGCCTCCACCTCCTCCGTGTCCCGACAGAGGTCCAACACCCCCACCACAAAGTCCTTACACTGCATGGACAGCTTCCGGTAGTCGTTCTGCATGGGGGTGGAGGGGTAGATAGGGGGGGGGGGGGGGGGGGGGGCAGGAATAGAGGAGGGGAGGAGAAGATAGAAAAAGTCTAGTAATTTGTATTTCTCACCATCAGATTCTGTCTCCATTGTTCTGCTACTGGCTGCCACTCTTTGGATAGCCTCAGGTTTCTATCAGCATAATTATGCTTAATGATAATAATTTGTAGAAATGAGTGTATTACATGAACAAAACTGACCCTGAGTGAAAATCAATGTGTTGAAGTGTGGAAGATCAGCATGACAATAGTAGGCTGGTGCATGTTTTGAAACGGTAAAAATAGGTTATCAGCTGTTGAATGAATTTGCTGAGATTTTAATTATTATGAATCAACTACATAGATTTTTTCTTACTCACAGCTCATTTTAGATTGAGCCATGTTATTGTGCTTTTCTTTCAAATATTCTTTCAAAGTTGCGAGTCTGAATTGGGAACATCTTGGGAGTTGTAGCAGGCTGTATTTTGGGGAAACCCCACCTCATGCCTGCAGCTGTCTGAGAAGAAAAAAGTCTGAGAAGTCTGTCTGAGAAGAAAAAATAGGTCTGAGGTCTGAATATCGATATGCGTTTTTTGGTGTTAAATCCCAAGTCATTGGTTACCGAGGTGCACTACAGGAAACAATTTCACAGGTTTTCTCTCTCTCTCTCTCTCCCTGTCTCATCCCCTCATCCTTCTCTAAATCTGCCGTGACTTAACCGTATTCCTCTCAGGCCTTTCATCCCTCCGCCTCTTTTCCTATTCCTCTCCTAATTCCTCTCCTAATCCATCCGTTTCCACTTCTCTCCCCCTCTTCCTTGTCGCCTCCACCTTTCGCTTCTCGCCCCTTCCCTCTCGCACCACTCTCCCTCCCCTCCCTCCCCTCCCTCCCCTCCCTCCCCTCCCTCGTTCCGTTCCTCGACAGTTTACGAAGCGGGGAGGCAGCCGGCAGATTGGAGTTTCTGGCGGGGCTCAGAGTCCCTCGGTAATGTTGGCTCATTATGTATTCACAGTTGTGTTCACGCTGTGTTCAAAAATACCATTACAGTGCGCTGATAATGCCCGCTTTTACTGAAACTTTCACCCAGCCTCTTGTAGTTTTAAGACATCCCCCCCGAGGGTCTCCCTGGAAACATCATCATAATTTCACACCGTGAAAATTAGCTTTCCTCTTCTCCCTTTCTGTTCTTTTCCCCCCATTCTCCTCAGCTCTCTGTTTTCCATTTACAATAACATGACTTCTACCCCCACCAACCCTGACTATGTTTTGCATTCCTTCAGTATAGTTCATTCCTCGGAGGTGGGGGAGTGTCATTCTATTAGGGCTCTGATGGGTCTGTCTTGAATATAAAATGCTGTAATCAGTTTTGTAGTCAAGCATACAAACCAGAATATCTCCCTTCTGGCATGCCAATGCGTACACAATGATAAATGACAAAGAGCTAAATGTGAGAAATTCCAGAGGAAATTAGGCTCAAGGAATGATAAAGAGAGAAAAAAAGGGGGCTGGTAGATAGAAGGGGGGTCAAAAGAAACATCGCCATCTGCCAATTGAATAATGGATTTCTTGGCATCGACCATCTTTGTGCCCTCTGGGGACGGGGAGAGAAAGAGGCCATTTGGTGTATTTGTCTTGGGGGTGGATAAGTGTAAACCATCAATTATTCAATTCAGTTAGTGAAAGAGAGACAGGAAGGCATGGGAGAGAGAGAGGGGAGGACATGCAGCAAATGACCGCGGGCCAGATTTGAACCTGGGTCGCTGCGGGAAGGACTGAGCCTTATGGTACGCGCTCTACTCGGTGAGCCACCGGGGCGCCCCTAAACCATCAATTATGATCTCACGTCTCTTTTCATTTATGGGAAGATGGCTTCAAGGCATGAAATATAGGAGATGCATCATGAAACCCAAGACACACACACAAACACGTCACACATATATGTGAAAAATCAAATCACAAGGAGGGTTCATGGAAGGTAGGCATGTGGCAAGTGCCTTGGGGGCTAAAAGAAAGGAAAGTGAAAGATGGAGTGAGATTGAAAATGGAGAGAGAGAGAGGGGGGTGTGGTGTGGGGGAGAGTGAGAATGGTTACAGATGAGTGAACTGAAGGGGGAACATGTGCAGAGACTTAGAAAGATGGAGAAGGGGTGGTGGTGGAGGTGGTGAGGGAGATGTTGGATGGAGGGATGAGAAGGAGAGAAGGATAGAGAGAGGGATATGTGAGGACTTGTCCATCACTTGGGAAGAGAAGAAGAGACTCTTCAGTACAGACACAGCTGCTGTTAATAAGTCGATTTTACACCTCTGAGCATCTGCATGTGTGTGTGTGTGTGTGTGTGTGGGCAGGGGGAGGATAGTGTAAAGTGAGAGGAAAAGGGAGAGACCTCAAACCATACCACTACCTCTCTCTCTCTCTCTCTTTCTCTCTCTCTCTCTCTCCATTTGTCTCTGTCTATCTCCCTGTGTATTTCCTTCATGCAAAGGTCACAACACTAACACTGTAGATTCAGAACATCACAACATGACATGAGGACAGTGAAATAGGATGAAAAAAGAGAAAAATCTCATTCCCACCACCCTCTTTCTTGTTATCTGTCTTTCCCAAGGGTATTTGATGTGTGTGTGTGTGTGTGTGTGTGTGTGTGTGTCCAGGCTGTAGTGTGAGAGTGATGGGCTGTCGGGAAAGGTAAGCTGCTCTGTGATAAATATTCGGCGATTAGAGAGGTCCTGATATCCGTTCAGCAGCCCCATCATACACACACAACATCTCTGTACTGTCCTAAAGGATGTGACAGGTGTGTGTGTGTGTGTTTGTGTGTATGCCAGTGTATGAGTAAGCGTAGGGTTGCGGATGCTCATGTGTGTGTGTGTGTGTGTGGGTGTGTCAATGTGACATGGCACAATGTCCCTTGGCACAATGTCCCCCGCACATAACAACCATGTAAACATTGCTTGGGGCGA
Source organism: Centroberyx gerrardi (assembly GCF_048128805.1). Lineage (NCBI taxonomy): Eukaryota > Metazoa > Chordata > Actinopteri > Beryciformes > Berycidae > Centroberyx > Centroberyx gerrardi. The sequence continues at coordinate 10,042,370 of NC_136012.1, read as the reverse complement.
CATTGAACAAATCACCTCAGGCTACAAAAATGATGTTCCCAGCACAGTGAAGGCACACACACACACACACACACACATACACACACACACATCTGCACTGACATTATTGTTCTTCTACCACTACCAATGACATCATCAAAAGAAGTTATTTGATTTGCGAAGGAGTGGTTTCAAGTATTTTGTAGTCCTGGAGTGCAGAAAAAACACAAGCCCGAGTCATTACTTATTCATGATGTGGATCTGACTGTGGAAATATGTTTTTAGCACTGAGCAGGTCATGAATTATGTGTGTGATGGATTATGATGACTGTGCTTGGTCTCCACTGTGGAGCTCCAGGAATAACAAGACTAATGTAATCAAAATCTAAATATAATGTTATCTGCTTTAACTTGGAATCAATAAAGTAATCCTTAACATAATCAGTAACCAGCTTAATCCGTAACGTAATCATTAACCAACGCACAAAGTATCATTCTCTGTACTTACTTTTTGGATAATTTCACCTCCAAAACCTATAGGCTATAGTATCCATTCAATGGGTACAGCATGGTGCTAACCTAGTCTGATTCCCACTTAGGCCACGCATGCAAAAATATATGTCCTCCAGGCCTAAAGTACAGTTAGATCAATATATGAGGCCAATGTCACACTTTTATGAAAAACTGGTTATCAGTTAGCCACTGGCGTCTACCTCCGATATATTGGAAAAGATTCAGTTTGTTTGATTACATATTTTTGTTATTGTTGAAAAACTGGATACTTTTTTTTTTTGGCATGAAAATTGTCAAATTTAAAGATACTCAATATCAGTACAAAGCATTGGCGGTTGGCAGCTTCAAAGCTGGCAATATATCAATATTATTGTTTATCGTCTTTCAATAGAATCATATTGTGATGAAATTATGATATTGAGCTATCGCGATACACAACCCTGTTGTCTAAATTAATGATAAAAGGCAAATACTAATTAACAAGCACAGATCCTGTACAGACACATGGCGCGTGTTCAATTCTATGCACTGAAGCACTGCGACACGGTAAAATTACCTAATTCCACTAACGTTACTTAAATACCACAAGGTAACGCTAAAGGCACCTACCGTTAAAGTCTGTAGGGCAGCGAAGACGAGTTACTGTCTGCAAATCCCCGTTACTAACTGTGGAATGTTAAGTTTCACTTTGTTTTCACACCGGGAGACTCTGTGGATTGAGTTCAGTGCTGCTGGTCTGCTGTCTGTACAGCTCCAAATTACAGACTGACTTGATGCAACATCAGACACATTACAGGTTGATTTAGATCCATTTCTATACACTGAGCAACTTTTGATTTTGTGCCTCTGTATGGGAAACACTGCATCTCACAGTCAAAAACGCCCTCTAGAGGCCATCTGACGAAGCACATCATCTCACTGAGCATTACCTGACTGACTGACTGACTGACTGACTGACTGACCTGAATTTGCCTTGTGACGCACTCGGCTGCGCCGTGGGAAAAAAACTGATCACAAAATGAGATCTGAAACAAGTTTGAAAGGTTTCTAACCCTAACCCAGTTTTATCATACTTTATATTAACATGCAGTTCAATGTGATGAACATCAATTTGGTTATTCAACTTTTTTTCTTTTTCACCTTTATTTATTCAGGGGGAGTTTCACTGAGAGCAATGCTCTCTTTTTCAGGAACGCCCTGATCACATTCACACACATTCACACCTGGAAGCTGACCAGTACAACCACAGTCTGATCTGCTGGCCACTGAGCAGCTCCACTGGAGTGGTTGGGGTTAAGGGCCTTGCTCAAGGGCACCTCAGTGGTGGTAATGAGGGAGGGGCAAGCGCTGCTTTTCACTTTCCCCACCCAGATTTATCCTGCCGGTCCGAGGGACTGAACCGACGACCTTCCGGTCACAAGCTCGCTTCTCTAACATTTAGGCCACCACTGCCCACGCAATTGTATAAATGTTAGAAGACATTATTATTTATCGATATAGAAATAATTTCTTATGATTATCGTGATGATTGTCCATACTGCCCAGTCCTAATCGGTCGAACCCTATTCTTAAAGTGCTTAAAGGTGGATAAAGGCAAATGGACAAGGATAAAGATAGATAAAGGTACATGCCAAAAAAACAAAAGTTAAATATACAATTCCCTCTATAATTTGAATAGCATCACTATCTATATCCAAGCTTAACCATTATTTTAATTTGTGTAAAAAATTACTGTTTATAATATTACATTTAAAATCCCCCTTTCCCCTTTAAACATCTTGAACAACCCAACAAGTAATCTTATTATGTTATGTACAATGTCCAAACTTGTCGTCCATGCTAAGTTGCCTCCTTTTACCATGCATAAATCTCAACTTTGGTTCAAGTCACAGAGCAAATGTCAACTCCATTAACGTTGATGAGATTTTCTTTTTTGATTTTCCATTATATTCCCTCTCAAATTCCAAGGAGAAAGGGGATAAGTGTCAATTCAGTCTTGAGTCTGTCACATTTAATATCTCAGTGACACTATTTCCCAATCTACGCCCTATTTTTTTTTATCACCATTTTTATTTCCCATATGAAAGATTACTGTCTGAGGCTGTTGGCAGGCTGTTTTAACATTATTTGATATTTTAACGTTGTAATGAGAGGATGGGAAAGGAGAGGGACAGGGAGACAAAGAGAGAGAGAGGAAGACAGAGGGGTGATAATGAGACGGTAATGAGACAGATGAGCTCTAACAGAACTCTGGTCCCTCAGGTGAACCTTTCTCATTAACCTGTCTGGAGACAGAGAACAAAATGACAAGCAGAAAGGCTGTCTGACGAACAGAAAGGCAGACAGACAGAGAGAGACAGAGGGAGAGGGAGAGAGAAATGAAGAGAGGGATGGAGATTGTAATCTAAGAACATTGTTATTTAATTGGTTCACTTTCATGATCACGCTCTCGACATGAATGATCTCCACTATAAATATAATTCAGTATGCAACCAATGGAAGCTGAGCAGTTTATGCCACTCCAAAGCGAAACCTGTAATACATGCACCTTCTCAGAAATAGTGTTCATCAAAATGTGTTCACTGCCTCCTGACTATTATTCCATTATAACAGAATAACAATTCATTATACCATATAAATAACATTACAACTGACAAGAGAAACCACACAGATGACAAAGAAAACATGAGAAAATGTGTATAATGAACCAAATGTGAGTAAGCTAACACAGAGAACATTTACACTCAAGCTAACCAGTTGGTAAGCCAAATCCACACAGCAAACGACACCAACACCCCATGGCAAGCGCACTGCCTTTCCCATCATTCAATGTGCACTCAGAGTCCAGCTCAAGCAGGCAAAATGAGAACAAAGCCTTGGATGCTTACCACACAGGACAGCTTGCGTCCACTTGCAAGTTTGCCGATGTTACCAAAGAGTCTCAGATTATTTTGAATTGCAGTTCCTTATGCCTCTGTTGGGCAGTGCTAAAGGACTGTGAAATGATAGTCCAAAAACTACTTTATATTGGAAGGGTGCAAGAAATTTATGACAAAAAAGCAGCAGGAATGGAACACAACACAATCCAGTAAATGCTCTATGGCATTCTTAATGTGAGGAACAGTAATGACATCATTACATATGGAAAGTCACAGGAAGAGCACAACGCCAGCCTCAAAGCTGTATTCCAGCAACAGAGAGAGAAAAATCCCACACTGAATGCAGAGAAGTGCAAGTACAGCAAACTCTTTGGCTATATCTTCTGAGCTAAGGGTATTTCTGCAGATCCCAAGGAGATCATTGCTATCAAGAACCTTCCTTCTCCTGTGAATGTCTCTGAGGTTCGTAGTCTGCTCGGAAGGACAACACACTGCTCACATTTCATTCCAGAAAGGACCACACCTGCTGCAACAGCAAGTAGCGATGTAAAAAGCTGGAAACACAACTGATGAGCAAGACAACCATGGCCCACTCTGATCCAGCGAAGAAGCCAACGCTTCAGGTCGATGCCAGCCCTGGTGATTTACGTGCCAAAGTTACAGCTACAACAATGACACCGGTGATTGCATCATCGAATATGCCAGCTGAGCACTCACAAAACTGGAACAACGCTACTCACAAACTGAGAGAGAAGCTCTGGCAATCATCTGGGCTTATGAACACTTTCATCTGTACCTTCATTACAGACGACAAACTGCGTAACCCCATCTTCAACAGCCTGAAAGCTACACCACCTACTTGACTAGAATGTTGGAGACTCAGGCTGCAACCCTACAACTACACAGTGAAGTACAAGACTGGAAAAGACAATCCTGCTGACAACATGTCAAGGCATCCTGTCAATGGAAAAACCCCACACAGATCTTCTTGCATGGCAAAGGAATCAACAGCACAGTTCCCAAGGCGATGACACTTGAAGAAATTCAAGAAGAAACAAAGAATGTTTCAGAAAGTAATGCGTCTGCTCACCACAGGAAACTGGCATGATGCACCACAAGAGACCATGGATGCTGATTTCCACACTCTGAAATCACTCTTTCGCTCTGCGGAGTGTTATTCTTAGAGGAACAAGGCTTGTATTACCAGCCACTCTCCACCACAAAGCCATTAGCCTTCACAACCAGGTCAAAAGGACTACATAACACTTCATTCCATGTCAAGCAGCATTCACCCAAAACCACCAAGAACCACTCAAGCTTCCTGCAGGCCCATGGCAAGAAGCTTCCATTGTCTTCACAAGTCATTTCCAGAGGTGTGACCAAGTCAACTTTGCTTGAGTCCCAAGTCAGTCTCAAGTCTTGAGGCACAAAGTCTGGAGGCACAAGTCTCAAGTCAAGTCCCAAGTCTAAATGTAGATTACCAAGTCAAATCCAGGTCAAGTCCATGTCATTACTGTCAAGTCTCAAGTCTAAATGTAGAAACCCAGTCAAATCAAGAGTTCAGTATCAATTTAATATCTAAAGAAAACAAAATATCTAGGACTTTTCAATGCAATATGGTTTTAGTGCATCATGAGTTTGATTTCTATCATCAACTTCAACTTCAATAAATTCAAAGAAAACAGAATTTAAATTCAGTCGTCATTTACACAAACACAAGATCTTTTGTCAAGACTTTAGAAACCTTTTCAAGTCATCAAAGTACAAGTCAAAGTCAAGTCCCAAGGTACCAGAACCCAAGTCAAGTCAAGTCTCACGTATCCTACTCCTACTACTATAATTGGCGCCAAAACACTGTTCAGGGGTCGCACCAAAAAAAAAATATTGCAGATTTCTAACCTAGGCACTGACTGTACTGTACCGTAGTTCTATTTCGTGGAGGTCCGTAGTTCTATTTCGTGGAGGTCCGCCCCCCCATAGTGGAGCTCTGCTGCTATTGGTTTACCCCACTGCCGAAGCAGCACCAATGACGGTCTGCCCCATAGGAGAGCTCTGCTCCTATTGGTTTACATGACTGAAGATCAAATGTATGAATGTCAGCGCGAGCCAGGACAAAGAACAAAGTCCTAAAATGCCCAAAAAGAAGCGACCATCACTCTCGGATCGCGAGGCCAAGCGCAAGAAATTGGCTCGAACTAGCGAAACTCCAGACGAGTCAGGTAAGAATTCTGAACCCCAACCGGGACAAAATTTAAATGTAAGAACATAATGTTTTCACCTTGCTAACATTTACACACAAGTTAGCTAGCAACGTTGTGTGTGAGTGGATGGAGGGAGGGAGAGGGAGCTCTAGAATTGCCACAGTTATCCAAGTAACATTAGAGCGATCAAAGGAGCCACAACTGATTTAATGAGCCATTCGCAGTTTCACTGTACCGGCCGTGTGTACTTAGACTTGCATGGCTTAATCTTTGAGACAAGCATATGCTACTGGCAGGATCAACCAGGTAGCCTCTTCCCGTTGGCCGCCGGGACGGAGCGCTCCGACACCCGCACGGACCACGCGTCTGGGCCCCGCCGTGGACCCGGGCCAATGGCTACCGGGGGCGGCGGAGCGAGGCTTAGTGATAGGGGGGTCCGACGCGTCGCTTGGGTTTTCCCCGAAGAAATGGTTGTGGTGAGCCCAGGGGTGGGCTCGGTAGAGGGTAAGAGAAACAACGTGTTTGCTGGGAAAGCCCGCCACCGCTATATACAGGGGGGAGGTGTCCAGCACCGGGGAGGGTGAGGGACCCCGCGACGGGCTCCGTGGTAGGACTACTGGGGCAGATGGGGCGTCTCGGTCTCGCTACTGTCAGGTCGGCGACGGAGGAACGTGGAGGACGCCCTCCACGCATGCCCTCCGTGCCATAGAGGCGAACCCACAAGCCGGAGGAACCGTCCGCCCGAACACCGGCGCTAGGCCGGAAGGATCAGGGGGAAAAGGTCAGGGGTGAGTTAGGGGGAAAAGTTAGAAACGCCCGAAGGGCGCTTTGTGCTAGTTCTCTTCATGTATCAAGTCAAGTCTCAAGCAATTCAAATTGTGACTCAAGTCTGACTTGAGTCCCCACCTCTGGTCATTTCCCATCTGGCAACAACCTACTTGCTGACGTATACGCCAGATGCTGAGATAGTGAAGTCCACAGCAGCCACTACTGTAACTCCTAAACTGGACAAGATCTTTTCATCGTTTGAAATACAAGCTGTTGTGAAAACAGACAATGGACCCCCATTCAATAAACAATAATTCACACATTTCAGCCACTACCTGGGATTCAAACGCAAAAAGATAACACCATATTGGCCAAGAGCAAATAAAGACTGTTACAGCCACAACATCTGACAGAGGACCTTGGAAACAGGATTTTTACAGTTTTCTCAGGAACTACCATGCAATCCTTCATGATACAACTCAACAGACTCCAGCTGAGCTATGGTTTGGAAGACAACTCCACACCACTCTCCCCACAATGCAACTCTGTGCACCAAAGACCAAACTCTGTGACACTGACCAGAAAGAGAATGCATTGCTTGATTTGTGTGTCAAAGAGACAGAGACAGAGAGATGTATGAGACTGACAGAGCGCTTGATTCCTTCTCTCTTTGCACCTTTGATTCATCCCCTCAACGCTGTCACTAGTCTTGTCATCCTGTCAATCTACAGTTAAAAGTAATAGCTTATCCCTGACATTTCATTTAAATAACTGTCATTTATGCTACACTCCATTTTGTCAGAGATTCAACTGACAAAATGTTGGGTTGGTCTTTCCTGGGAAAAATCCCCTGCTGCACAGGAGCTGATGCGTTTTACGTTTTCAGCAGCTGGAACAGCAGTCTGTTTGGAATAAATAGAAGAACTGTACCTACAGAAACTCAAATTTCACCAACAGAAAATCCATGGAAAAAGACGTCACAGTAGTGGTCACACTGTTTGATAAGTGGCAAGTGCAGTGAAAAAACACCACAGCACCACAGCTCAGCACCAAAGATGTTGGCAAAATCAAAAGAACAAGAAACTTGCAGATTTCCACTCTAATGCTTTTTAACACTCCAGCATATGAATACTGTTGCTGTGTGCATGTGTGTTTGTGTTCATGTGTGGTTACGTGTCTATGTGTGTGTGCTATATGTCTGTTTGCGCTTGTGTGTGTGTGTGCATGTGTGTATGTGTGTGTGTGTGTGTGTGTGTGTGTGTGTGTCAGCAGTGAGTAAGCAGAGCTTAACAGTGTGGCTGCTCTGAGTCAAAGATGTAAAGACTTTAGATCTGGTCACTTCAAACAGCATCATTACCCATCACACACATGAACTAGCTAATCCTCTCTGACACCCAGAAACACAAACACGCACGCACGCACGCACACACACACACACACACACACACACACACACACAGAGTCCACACTATTTTTGTGAGGTATCTTTTAGTGGCCACAGTATATAGAAAGCAGCTTTTTGCCTTGGCAAAAAGTTCCTCAAATCTCCTCTCATATTTTGAATCAAACAACAAAGTGTTCTATTTTGCAATTCTCATTTCACCACACAGCCGGAGGAAAGATTGCATCAAGAGAGGGTTGTTTAGAGTAACAAACTACTGAGGCTGGGAGCGCATTGGGAAATCCATTCAAGATGAGAGTTTAGGGAAGGGTAGTGAGGTGAATCAGATGTTTGTGAAAGCTGAAACATTGGCTCTGTGTGTGTGTGTGTATGTGCGTGTGTGTGTGTGTGTGTGTGTGTGTGTGTGTGTGATGTAAGGGTATTAACAGAGTGAGGGTAGAGAGACAGAGAAAGACAGGAAAGGAAAAGTCAGATATAAACAGAGAGACAAAGAGAAGAGACAGACATAGAGACAGTCTCACCTTAAACTCTGTCTCAATGTTGGCCAGTCTTGCCAGTTCATTGCTGAGCTCCAGTGCGGTCAGCACCGGGTCTTCACTGCTGAGCGACAGGTAAGCTGCACTAGCCAGGCCCTTGTAGGCATTCATCCTGGAGCGCGAGTGACTGAACGAGTCCTTCTTCTGTTTGTCCACACACTCCGCACACTTGCAGAAGTAGTCATGGGGCCTCTCGATGCGGGCCCCCTTGGTAAGAAGGATGTGGACGATCTCGTACTCCTGGCAGTGGGCGGCGAGGATGACGGGCGTGACGTCGTGCGAAAAGCGCGTCCCGTCCTCGTCATAAGCGTAGAAGTCGTCGTCACGCATCTCCTGCTCCAGGGGGCTCAAAGCCAGCCGGAGCCCCCCGCCGAAAGCAGGGTGGCCGAGGATGGCTTCAACGATGCGCACGTAACCCTTGGAGATGGCCAATAGCAGGCCGTCGCCGATCCTGGCCAGCCCCTCCTTCTTCAGCAGCAGCTCTGTCACTTCCAGGTGCTCGTTGCCAACCGCCAGCTGCAATGCATTCTGGCCCATGTAGTCCACGCAGTTGAAGTTGAGGGTCTTGGAGTCCTCCAGCATTTTGCGGACCACGGGGATGTTCCCGTACTCTGCGGCATCCAGGAAACGCTCTTCCTCTGCTGTGAGGGCCGAGCCGCGCTCATTGAACATGTAGGCGGGGCCTCGCACCGCCTGGCGACGCCCCTTCTCCCTCAGCGTGGTGTGGCGTCGATGCATGACCTCCACCCTGGAGACACAGAGAGAGAGTAGGAGGAGGAGGTAGCGAGAGAAAGAGAGAGAGAAAGAGATGACAGAGTTTGAGATTGAGGGGTGATGAAGTGATGGAAGTGGAGATGAGGAAAGAAAGAAAGACAAAAGAACAGGCGGAGAACAAGAGAGCAAATGAGAGGAAGAGGGAGGCAAGAAGAAAGGACAGTATAATTAGTTGCATTAAACCAACCATGTCGAAACACAATGAACAAAGTCGTTAATATCTCTCTCTGTCTGTCCCCAGCCAGATCAATCAATCACTACCATCAAAGCTCATCGCAGGGACATCTCAGGTCAACGGCTCTGATTGGCTAAAGAGAGATGAAGCTGTCTACTTAATTGGCTCTAGCATGACATACTCAGGCATTGTCACTCAATGGCCATCCAAAACAACTGGCTTTCTCTTAGTGAATAGTGATTCACTTTATCTCTATCTCACACACACACACGTACGCTTGCATGTACACACACACACACCTCCTGCCCTACACAATTTGTTTTTTCTCGTCTGTCTTCCTAAATGGAGCAGCATTCCACATCAACAGTCAACTGTCAAATCCCAGCGGGACAGAGAGGGCAGAGAGCTCCTTCATCAATAGGGACTTGTCAAACAGTCACTAGCAGTGCCTCGCACAACCCCCCCCAGTAATCACCACTGTAACTCCAAAACACATTTCAGTGGGACTATTCTGCTCTTCCAATTGGATTTCAGAAACACAAAGATCCACTGCAATGTCTCCAGCAGCTGAATGGCCCAACACTCCCACCATAATCGCAGAAAAAAACCCATTGATGTTCCCCAGCATTGGAGAAATAAGAGGGAGAAAGGATGAGTTATATTGTGGGGGCAGAGCAAGACAGATTGGAAGTGCTGAAAGGAAAGCTGGAAAGGGAAATTGGGACTGATGTTGATGGAAATAAACTCACAGTTTCAATTATTACACAGTGCGTCTACACTATGAAATGTTCATTTCAAACTTGACATTCAATAAAATGTTAATATGATGCTGTGTCAGTGACAGCAAAGTTAGATGAGTGGGTGAAAATTGAGATGTTGCTTACTGAAACGATAAGGAGCAAATAATACCAAAAGGCCCTTCGACAGAACAAAGGTTAGCCAGATTGTATCATGATCTAAAAACCACTCGGTTCTAGAAAATGACAACAATGCAATCAGATTTCCCCAAAAGCAATGCTGGACCTTGGTGACAGTGTGCAAGCAAAGAGAACAGGGCTATTTGTGAGGCACAGTCCCATAACAGCGTATGCATTGTTTACTTTCACATATCATGACTCAACATTGTACTCATCCTACATTTGTACCATGGGAGGCTTCTTGATTCCACTTCTCTAGCAGTGAGAAGGATTGGTGGAAAACGTCTAATAACAGCATCACTGTGGGGCGATGCACAAGATTCCAAAGATTGAATGCCATAGAAGATAGTTAGCAACGGCGCTTGAGGAGGGTTACAGAGGTAGATTGGCTGCAAATGTAACTGTAATGACCAATCTGTCAAACTGTGTGAAAGTTTCAAGTGAGACGCAGGGAAGCGAAGAGGAAAGAAACGCAACAACAATCACTATTGCAATGAATGAATTAATAATTCAACACAAATTTAATCTTGAGTTAATTTATAGAGGATATAGATATAGCAAATGTTTGTGAAACTCAATCCACTGTTGAAAGAAAGAAACACTCTTATAATCTTCTATTCATTCAGAAACAGTAAATGACAAAAATAAATATTTGGATCTATCTTTTAAACTCAACTGGTTTGCCCGAGATGTAAAGGTTTTTCAGACCAGCAGCCTACAGCAAGTGGCGATCAACCAAACTATCAAAAATATATTACAAGGCTTTTAATGAAATTAGATTTACATGGAGGTTCTCTACTGATGGTCCATGACCACATTTTCTGGTTTACAAAGAACACTAGCTAATAACAGTAAGAGACCTGACAGCCAGCACTGTATTAGTATTTGAGACTGATGAAAAATGAAATATAAATGATGGCCTAAATGAAAATGGTTATAGGCCTAGTCAAGTCATTATTGAAATTATTTCTTTGTTTTATCAGGAGTAGTGAATTATAAGTATGGTAAAAGGATTCACGTCTGCTTTCTATGTTGCTTTACTTTCAGTTCAAAAGTATGATTGCCCAGGACTGACCATGCAAAAGGCTGCACAGAGTCTCTCAACATAATCCTGCATTGCACTGTTATCTGAACAGAACGGTGACCTTACGAATGGCACAGGGCACAGCTCAATGAGACCCACTGCCTCAGACTTTGACAATTCCTGGTCTGGTTATGGCTATCTGTGAGTCTGTGTGTGTGTGTGTGTGTGTGTGTATGCGTGTGTGTGTGTGCGCGTGTGCGTGTGTGTGTGTGTGTGTGTGTGTGTGCGCGCAGGGGGGCTGGACATTGGAAGAACAGGTGAAAATGGAAACCTGTTCATGGTGGAAATATTCCCTGGGGGCGTGAAAGGATGTGGAACTGAAAAGATGAAGAGAGCTCACCAATGCAAACCACAGTGGGAGAGTCTGTGTGTGTGTGTGTGTGTGCGTGTGCATGTATGTGTGTGAGCGAGAGAGAGAGAGGAGAGAGAGAGAGTGTGTGCATGCGTGCGATTAAAGGGTATAAAAGGTCTGCAGCTCTTGATTTTCGATTTACCCAGTCAATCAGAGCTGTGTGTGCCTTAGGCTGCCAATCAATGGCACAGGGAAAAAATCTCAAATAATCGCTCTCTCTCTCTCTCTCTCTCTCTCTCTCTCTCTCTTCCTCACACACACACACACACACACAATCACGCACTATATCTTTTATAAATGCACACACACATGCAGACATACTGCACTGCTATATACAGTACATGGCCAAACATACATTCACATAATGTTGCATGTGTTTGCGTATGTGTGACTGCATCAGTATATCAGTATACATATGTTAATATGTGCATTGGGGGGCGGGTCTTCATAAATGGAGGACCAGTCTGGCTGTCTGCCTGTCTAGATAACCTTATAGTCAGGTAATGAATTGCCACTCTCCGTCCCTCCCTATCCCCCTCTCCATCTATCTCTGTCTGCCCTCGCCTGTTTGTGATTCCGATCTGAAATAGAATTTACCTGCATCATTACTATGAGTGGAATTACAATCACAGAGACAGATGGAGAGAGAGAAAGAGAATGAATGATATGAGGGAAAGTAAGGCAGTGAGAGACAGAGAGAGACGACTGTAAGTGAGGTGAAGTGAGAAAGAGAGAATACTGTAAGTGGGGGAAAATGGAGGGGTGTATGTACCTGTGCATGCATGTGTATTGGTCCTCTTAGAGACAGACCAATAAGACAACAAAAAAGAGAACCATGGAAGAGCAGCAAGAGGCAGGAGCAGAAAGTGTGAGAGATCACACATATGTGAATAATAGAGAAATACGTTGAGAAGATGTGCACAGGTAGAGAAGAGGTGAACAATCACACTGTATTCATTTCTACATGTTTTTCTTATTCTACCTTGCTCCCAGTGTAGTGTGGATATTGTTGTCCTTTCGTATGTGAGCCAGAATGCTAATGGAGTTGCCACTAGGTGACCCAGCCACAGCGCTTCTTCTAAAGCAGCGCACAGCCCATTCCTCTGTAGTTCTTTGTCTCTCTTAGAATACAGCACTCCTCCGTGAGAGCACCAAACCATAGACGATTTCCAGATCCAAGCACTCCAAGTCGACACTTGTGTCCTTTAGGAGAACGTTCTTCTAAAGTTGTCTTAGAGAGAACAAAGTTCTCAAGAACAAAAGAACAGAGAACGCATCTTTACAGTTTTGATGTTGGACAGTCAAATAAGAAACACGTGTTCATTTTCCAACTGATTCAACCGGCTTTACACTGTAGACTATATCATTGTGTAGAAGTGATGTGCCATTCTAGCAATGAATCTTGGGGCTTCCCATTCTTTCTCGTCGGCAAAGTCACCATCAATGCATGCTCAGTTGGCAAGTAACCTTCCGTCCTCCTTCCTCAGCATTCTTGTGTTTTGGAATCGTACTTTGGCCGTTAGATAATATGTCGCGTCTATAACGCGTCTCAAAGAACACAAGAACGCACCAGAATGCACACTGAGGAAGACCTCTTGATTCATTACAGTACATTTTTAGGAATTTAGCCTAATGTTCTTATCCAGAAAGACAGAGATTGAACCTGTGACCTTTCAGTTACATTCCATTGTTTACACTGCTAAGAGTTTGCTAAGAGTATGACTTGCTGAAGGAAATTAAAACTTCTCCCTACTTCCAGATCACAGTAGCTGTGTTTCTATCATATATTGAATTAGAAAGGCTGAATGGAAATGACAGATTTTGAGAAATATTTCTTTAATATGGCAAAAATGTTTTGAAGAAGCAAACGTTTTTATGTCAACAAATAAATTCTGTGATGTTTACAACTTGTAACTCTGTGCTGAACTGTTTAAAGTACATTGTTACAAGTCTTTCCTGCATAAATGCATCACCATTATTAGGTGTTCAGGAGGAGCACCTTCATAAAAGCCTGTGTGTTCGTCCATTTGTGTGTTTGTGCGTCAAGTCAATACGTGAATTAAATATTTTGTTCACCTCTTAGTTCCAACAACACTGTGCTACCACAGCACTTTGGTGTTAACAGGTTGAGTTTTTTTTAAAGTCAACGTGGTTTTACTCACTCCAAGTATACACACCTCCCTCCGCACCCCTCCGCCTGAGCACCTAGAAAGTGCTAGTTGGGGAAATCAACCACTTTCTTTTTGGAGATTAAAAGGTTTTTGCAAGACACTCATGAAATGTGAACAAACCACTTACGGCTTCAACATACCCTGAAAATCTCATTTAGCTGTCACATGCTGTCAGCCTTTGAAGCAAGAACTCCGTAAAAACAATTTGAGAATTGATCAAAAAGTCCCAGCATGGCTGAGCTTTCTGCAGGTTATTTACATTTGGATCAAACAGACAACCAGGCTGGGTCATTTACCACTTGAACCGGGGAAGGATGGATGGATGGATAATCAGATGGGTTTTGTGGATAACAACTGATAAAGGAGTTTCAGGACAGATTTTATTTACAGAATAGAATAATGAGTTAGTACTTTCTCAGTGTGCAGACATGAGCAGAATATTTGAGGATGCACACGCACACATAGATGCTCTCTCTCATGCGGTAAATTGGCAATTTTTAAGATCAAAGGTGAGTTGCTCACCACATTTCACTGGTAATGAGAAACAGGCATGTTCACCCTCTCTTGCCCGCCTTCTCTCTCTCTCTCTCTCTCTCTCTCTCTCTGTCTCTCTCACACACACACACACACTCACAAAGGCGTCCGACATTTAGGCAGGCATCAGGGAGAGCAGACATGCTTCTTTTCAGCGCAGGGCCTTTTAAGCTGAACACTGTTGTATCAAAGAGACGGACCGGAGAAGATCAAAGACAAAACACAGAGGCCTGCCATCCTCAATATCTGATGGTCATAGCTAGGCTGGCAACACTACTGTAACATCCACTGCTGTCACTGTTTCTGTGTCTGTGTCCCCTTCCTCTCTGTGGAGGCTTGTTTCCTACATACATACACTGGATCACATCTCCTCACTTCCAACAAATAGTCTTGTGAACACTGATTTCACACTGAAGTTGTAAAATATATAGAAAATTGGTGGGAAAGAGAGGAGAGGAGTACATTTACAATATGGCAGAGGGGTGTCCAGTCAGTGTTTTATGAAAGTGTGTTTGAGAGTGTGTGAGTTTGTATTGGGCAAGCTGATTTCCATAGTCTGCTACAGCCCTGAGTCACATGGCCTTGCCCCAATCTCTCTCTCTCTCTCTTTCTCTCTCTCTCTCTCTCTCTCTCTCTCTCTCTCTCTCTCTCTCCCTCTTTCACACACACACACACAAACTCCCTGTTGACTGCTGCTTATGCATTCGTCTCACCAGAACCAATCAAGATGCTCTCTCTCAATTCAAGGACGACTTAGGGGCTGTAGCGGAACACCTCCAAACACACACTTATTTATGACACACACACACACACCCACACACACACACACACACACACACACTTAGGCACACATACTTCGCACAAATATACACACACTTACACACATATACATAGATTTACAAACACACAGTACACCATAATCACCCCAAGCCCTCTAAGAAAAGTATTCAGAGAGAGAGAGGGAGAGAGAGAGAGAGAGAGAGAGAGAGAGAGAGAGAGAGAGAGAGAGAGAGAGAGAGAGAGAGAGAGAGAGGTTTACCTACTCCACTCATTTGGGAACCATAGGCAGGCTAACACCATCTTAAATGCTATTTATACGCAGTTAAGTGCAGAGAAATACACTTTGGTGGCCTAAATTATTATCATTATGATGTGAAGAACGTGGCCTTCCAAGAATACTGCTCTAGGGTCACAGCTACACAGACAATAGCCCATGTTACTTAATGCCACCGGCTCAGTGAAAATCCTAGTTGCTTTACTGTACACTCTCCAAATCTATCTCTATATTTGTTGAGATTCCAGGTGGATTAGTTACACTTCATTCAATGTTTCTCTGAAGGCGGAGTAGCCTTGCAATTTCTAAACTACCGCTCAACATCCTCTCTGCATCACTATAGTATAGAGTTTTGGCTGTGTAAATCGGCATAATATGCACTTTACAACCGCAAAACTTACCGCGCATCATGTCTTTGGATAAAAGTTATGGGTGAATAAAATAGGCGGACTCACGTTTGTTGGTGCTGGGTTTCGGAGTTGAGCTCGGTGTCTACGAGCTGAACCGAGTAGTGGTTCCCGTAATCCGAGAGCTCCGGCGCGCGGTGGAGTCGCTGTCCGCGGTGCTGAAGCCGATCCGCGTTCGCCGCGTCTCCTCCTCTCCGCCTAGGAGACGGCTCATCGCAGCGGCCGTCCACCGCGGCGAGCCGCGCATCCTGCCGCCGGCGGAGAGGGGAACCTCCGGCGTCCCCGGAGCGCTGGCGGAACTTTGGCGGGGTGAAGTGTGGGGAGTCCCCCGGTTTCCTGCGCTCAGGAGACGAGTGGAGACGCTCCGGCGAGGCGAGGTAAGGCGGGTCCGGGTCCCCGAGCAGCGGAGAGGCGGAGGAGAAGAGGTCTAGGGGCCGCGGAGAGGAAGGAGATCCTCCGGGAGGACCGAGAGACAGAGGCGGGGAGGGAGACTCGGGGAGATGAGCCCTCTCGCCGCTGTCGCTTTCCTCTCCTTCGTCAGACATCTGGAGAGTTCGTGAGCAGCATATAATACTTTGAAATGATGATTTTAGCTATGTGCCAGACATTTGACTGTGTTTGTCAAAGTTTCAACCGCCCAAGTTTCTTCTCAGCCGCGTAGCATCGACGAGCCCCGTACCACCTTGGACACACGAGTGCGTGCGCTAATTAGAGAACACCAGAGTGCGCGCGCAGCAAGCCAGCTTCTTACAAAAAGGAAGAAAATGAATAACTATTGGCTACAGCTGAAATAACTTACAAGATATGGCTACACACTTGATTATATACACTATATTTACATTTTAGTGAGATTGTCGAGAACAACAGATTATTTGAATATGCCTATGTACATTTCAAGATAGATAGATAGATAGATAGATAGATAGACAGATAGATAGATAGATAGATATAATTTTATTATGATTTATTTCAATGATAGTAGCTTAATTCTGATTTTATGTTTTAATAAGCAAGCTCACACACACACACACACACACACACACACACACACACACACACACACACACACACACACACACACACACACACACACACCAGGATATCCCGACTCTTTTTCAAACTATGTACACTTAAAATAATATTTTCCCTGGTTTATTAGTAGGGACCCGAGACCGAAAAAATGAACGGTCTTTCATCAGACTGACACCAGACTGCTTGCAAATAAAAGTGGGAAACGAATAAAAAATGTTTTAAAAAAAGCCCTCTTAGCTTTTAAGAGAGGCTGCTGTGAGAGGGGTCGCCTGTTTTGAAGTCATATTTCAAAAGAATAAGAAGAAAAGAAAAAAAGAGAGAGAGGGAGAGAGAGAGAGAGAGAGGGAGAGAGAGAGAGAGAGAGAGAGAGAGAGAGAGAGAGAGAGAGAGAGAGAGAGAGAGATTCAACCTGAAAGGGTTGGAGGGTGGGCTGGGGTGTGGTGGGGTGGAGGTGTGTGTGTGTGGGGGGTGGGGGGGTAGTACCATGTGCCCACCTGTTGTTTTCCAGCTACTGGTGGTGACATATGCTTGCTATGCCTCCAGAGAACAGATAAGTCATTTAAATTAATAAATACACCTAATGGCCTCACTGGCCAGTTTAGCTGCATTGAACCCTTTGCTCTTTGGTAGGTTAATTCAATAACACACATGAACAAAATTCCTATTAGGCCTCTCTGGATAGGAGGAGGCAGAGCACATTTCGGACATTTCATATGCACTTCAGGTGGCCAGTGTTTGTCTCTGAGCATATGAACTCCGTTTGAACCTGTGTGTGTGTGTGTGTGTGTTTATGTGTGTGTGTTTGTGTGAGTATTTCCATGTTGCAGGTCAGGCTATATCTGATGTTCTGGGAAGAGCTGTAGGAGTAGAGCGACAGTGTGCGTGCGTGCGTGCATGCGTGTGTGTGTGTGTGTGTGTGTGTAATTAGAGGCAGAGTCTGATTAGTCACGATGGAGGACAGAGCACTTCCTGACCCCCTACACAGACAGCGGACAATAACCAGTCCTCAGAACTCGGCTCTCTGATCTACCCCCGTATTCAGAGACACACACACACACACACACACACACACACAGGCCTACTTTACATGTATGCACACACGCCTGCATATCATACAAAATATACAGATAACATAAAAGCGCACAAACACACACAAAAGAAAGAGACAGGTAAATGAAAGAAAGAGAGAAAGAAATCTTTTCATGCTGTGTTTGGCACTAGCCAACCATGAAGTTTGTGGGTTCAGTTCTGGCAAGGCATCAGTGAAACATTGGCCGGGGCTTTCATACCCAGTGATGTATGTACTCTACGCATTCAAAGAAGGTGACCGTGAATGGAAGCACCATTTATAAGGGAATACATTATCATTGCTAGTTTCTCCTTGATCCATGAGAAGTCTGACCCACAAGCATTAGAGAGTAGATTAGTCAGAACTGGGAGAAACTAAGTAGCACTGTAAATGAAATCCTGAAAGTCAAGAGGCACAGAGTGGCAATGTGTGTGTGTGTGTGTGTGTGTGTGTGTATGTGTGTCATTATGGCGGTGTACCTCTTCTATCATATTTTTGGGCTATTGAAGTGGACAAAGTTGATTGTATATGTGTATATATATATATGTGTGTGTGTGTGTGTGTGTGTGTGTGTTGTCAAAGTTGCAATACATTCAAAACCCTTCACCTACAGTATTTTTCTTTTAGACACTCAGCAAAGCATACATTGCATTAAAAGTGCCATATCAAGAGGCATATAATTCAAGAAGAGGAAAGCTCATGTCTTGTGGCATAACTATAACACTGAATAGGTCTCTTCTGCCTCAGGCAAGATATGATGATATTCATGAAGATATTCATGATAAAGCATACAAATGATGCTTCCAAAGGTCCAGAATGACAAGCTTTTTTAAGTTTTCCAGGGCAATTTTCATACTGATACCCTATTTTTGTTGTTCCTGCTTCATACATATAACCAATCTACTGCACATTTGTTGTCCCATAATAGGCCCAATTCCTTTTAGGCATATTAAAATACATAAAAACAATAAAAAATACTTCCTGAAAGATGCTACCAGTAAAATCTGAAACTTGATGGCTTTGGAGACCATGACCCTATGTGACACGAGACAGTAGAAGTTCCAGCTTGGTGATGCAAGTTCTCATAAGGCACTGCCTTAGAGTGGTAGAACGAGTTGACTCCAGAGAAAACACTGGGTCATGGAATAGAGGCTCCTCCCATACCCACAAGTCCAGATACCCCACCCTCGACACATGTATCCCTCAGCAGGCACCAGGTCCTCAAGACAGATGTATAACATCCTGAGAAAACTGTGGTGTTCAGCCCACCCCACTCTATCAGGCAGAGCTGACAGTCCACCAGCTCCAGTTGACGAGGCCAACAAACTACCGTCCCAGTTCCTTGATACCCATCCCTCTGAACCAAGGTAAACCCGCAGAAGCTTAGATCCTGTCTCTCTGTCTTACTCTTCCCCAGGTTGACTCTGGCAGAAGAAGCCCTGATATAGATCCTGAGGAAAAATCTGGCCTGCTTAGTCCTGCCTCAGCTACACCTAGCCCCTATAATTTCCTCTGCAGAAAACAACAGCAGTGACTCAAGGTATAAAGTCTGTTTGTTTCTCCTCCTACATCTTTGTCTCCAGCCCAAAGAAAAAATAAACTGGGTGCATCCATTTCCCTGAGCATGGGGAATCTAGCCCATAAAACTGCACCTTTTGCTTTGTTAACTCCCAGGTCCCTGCGCAGCTCAGATAAATTCCACTTTAATCCACCGCTATCTCTAGAGCCCTCCTAGACTCAGCTGATGAAAAAGCTGTATACTGCTGACAAAAATGTCTAATGCGGGCTGTTCCAGTATCCCACCACTGACTCAGGGAAACAATCTGCCATTTTGACTCTGTACACCTCTAACAAAACCTCCAAAAACTGATGAAAAAGATGGAAGGCGAAAGATGAGATGTTGTAAGAGCTTGAGAGAGAGAGAGAGAGAAATGAGTCAAAACATTGCATTACCACTAACCCTAACCCTCTCTTTCTCTCTCTCTCTCTTTCCCTCTCTCTGTCCAAGCCTTTGAAGAAAAGCTCTTGTGAAGAAGAAAGGCAGCCACTCATGCATATGGAAAGGAGACTGAGGTAAGCTCCCTATCCCACTGCACCTCATTCACGCTCACTGAAGGGGTACTATGGAAATGTACACACTCATACTCATAATATACACACACTCATGTACACAGACGCATACACAAACACACAAATACTGCATTAATAAACAAAGAGATTATTTACTTTATACAAGTCATAAATAGTAAGATGCCAGGAATGAAAGGGAGCTTCCAGTTAGCTACGAACTGTATGTGCCAACTTAGCAGTTAATCTCATTTCCAAATTCAAATTAAATAATTAGCATAAACATACTCACAGACAGAGACAGAGAGAGAATGGCAGAAAAGAGGAAAATCGAAATCCCTCTCTGGCCTCAAGTTGGACAGAGTTCCTGATGAACCTATGGAAAGCACACTCTCTGTCCCTTTCTTCCATCCCTCTATCCCATCCTCCTCTCTCTATTCTTCCCCCTTCTCTCAGACATCATCTCTCCCCCAGCCCAAAGTTACTGGTCCCAGCTCCGATCAGTATTCTCTGTACCGGTCCAGAGAAACACAGACAGAGGGACTTAGAGTAGAATAGGCACCCATACAAAACACCAGATCTGTTGGGAAAGTAACTCGGGGCCCTGAAATCACACATACAAAGGCACACACACATACACACACACATACATATCTTTCTGGATGTTGGCCACATGCTGCTCAATACCCCAGTATGACTCACTCAATAGGATTATAGAAGCATTCATTTCAGCTTGACATTTATTTTCGTAAAGCCCCTATGGATTAGAACAGTATATTTCAATACCACTGGTTTTATGGTGCTTTGGGGCCACGCCTTTGTGGAGGGACCTGGAAAGCCCGAGTAACTCAATTCAAATGGCTTTCAAGCATCATCTATGAAGGAGTAAAGTAGTAGAACTATTCTGTAAAACATGACACAAGCCACGTACCGGTTCAGGCACCAGCATCTCAGTCCACCCAGCAGTAACGCTACAGTAGAACCACATTCATCCAAACCTCATCAGTCAACTAAATCCTACTCTTGGCGTGGTGGATACTAAGAGTGGATGGATGCTAGTGCTTGGAAATGTCTTCTCTGAAGGAAAAAAAAAACCAGTCATATAGGATTTGCAGTGTGTCGACCCTAGCTGTGATACTGATTGAACACAGCTAAAAGGCGTTGACTGTGGTACAGTCAGTCGTGGGCCAACAAGGCCACTTAACACCACCGATTCCTGTCCTATTGAATTCAGCAAGCCAATCAGTGTTGATGCATCTGAGGAGGAAGGTCACGACGGCCAATCACTCACACTCTCCATCGACCCCATGCTAATTCTATCGGTCACTTGATGAATGAGGGACAGTTTGACGAGTCAATCGATGGGAGCGGCCCTCCCCCGAGGATAATGCTTTGGGTGATAATTCCCTATAGATTTGTTCTTTATTTTGCTCTTTTAGCTTTTTTTGTTGCCCTCATTCTCTCTCTCTCTCTCTCTCTCTGTCTCTCTCACTCACTCTTTTTCTCTGCCTGGCGAGGTCTTTTACAGCTGAGTTTGTAATAGAAGGCAGATATTGGAGTCAATACACACACTATGCATATTTCATCGGTGCAGAGCAACGAGAGAGGAGTTGAAGTGTTTAAAACTTTTATTATGTCTGCTCGCCAGGTTTTGATGAATGACTTGTGACAGAGCACTTAATGAGATATTCTGCCAACTGGCTCAGCCTTGAATGAAAGATATGAGACACTGTGTGTGTGTGTGTGTGTGTGTGTGTGTGTGTGTGTGTGTGTGTGTGTATGCATGTGTATGTATGTGCGTGTGGGTGTCTGTATATATCTTTCTCTCTATCTCTGTCAATCCATTTCTGTCTACAACTCACACCCATGCTATTATGTGCACACGTGCGTACACACACAAAAGCATGCAAATTCATGCAAATAAACACAAAAGAAATTCTTTCTCTTTGTCTCTTTCTCCCATTATTGCATAAACATCTCATATTCACAGCCACTTCTGCTGTGCCATAAAGCTACTGAATGGTGAAGATTGCTCCAATCCTCCATACAGTGGTGTACAGTCATTGTTGTTTATGATTTACAGTACACACAGACACACACATACACATACACACGCGCCACGCATACAAATCTAGCAGACACACATATTTACTTGCTATTTAATGATTACTACCAATACAAAACTTTTATATGCACTGTACAGCAATATTTAATTAAAAAAAGAAGCCCATATTCCTCTCTCCTTGCCCCAGTGCATTCAATGTATTCCCACCTTGACACCTTCCTTGAGGCCATGATGGAAAGAGATGACCAGCATTTGTGGTTCAATTCAAAAGTGTTTCTAGGTGTGTGTGTGTGTGTGTGTGTGTGTGTGTGTGTTCGAACACCTAGCCAAGAGATAAATACAGCAGATGGGAGATTTCAAGGTGAACAATAAGACTTCTTTCATTATATGTGCAGGGAGAGGGCAAGGAGAGAAATATAAACTAATCTTCTTTACGGCCAAACTGTCAGCTGATGCTGAGATGCAGAGTCTGTACAAGGACAACAGACACAAGGAGAGAGGGGTGCGACTGGGCGGGGTAACTCTGAGTAACTCTGTGTTCCGGTCTGTACTATAAACCACGATCCAAAAAAGTCACTTCCATGTTCCTCTGTCAAGAAATAAAACTCAGGTAAATTCACAACTGTGTAGCACTTGCTGACAATCAGAGAATGTTCTCACAGGGAAGCGTGAAGCCGATTACTGCAGTCTGGGCCTGAAGGTAGTAAGAAAACTAGGTCAGTGTGAATTGGGGAATGCGGTGCACCTGCGGCTTCATTCCCTCATGCACAGCAGATCATTGGAGTAATACCTGCCATCAATTATCCTCACCACTGGCCTATGCTGGGAGGATGAACGCTTCTCCCGGCCAAACAGTTGGGCCATTGGAGTGCAGCCTCAGTGTGTATGCATGTGTATGCAATTGAACTCAAATGTCATCATCCAGCGAGAGGCTCCTTATTAAAGTGATATTTCACGTTGGTGTAACATGGTTAGTTTTCAGCAGCCTTACCCCCATGTAAATGGAAAAAGTATATAGCGACATCAGCAGCCCCTACGCTCCGTTGTCAGCATTTCTCCTGGTTGTCAAGGTGATAATCCACGTCCATTATTTTCAGGGCCTTGCCTAAAATAATAATGTTGAAGTATAAACCAACTACGCAGTTAGGAAATCAATTAAATATTTTTTTCTACCTCAAAGGTTTTTATAGGCTGATCTGCCACCGTTTTTAAGTTACTGGTAGCTATCAGTAGAGGAACTATTTTTTTCAGGAACTATGCATCATTACATCAAGGTGTAATTTGACTCAAACTGTCTGCTAGAGTAGAATTTCTGATTTGTGTGCAGGTACACATATAGCATAAATAAGAAAACTACTGCTACTGCACTTACACTAGTTTACTAGTAGTATCCTAGGAAATGAATTTGGATCGGTAGATGCGTGTTATAACAAGAGGCACTTGAGCTGCTAATGTCCCGCCATAATCACCATGATATATTCAACATAACCAGTTATCCTAATGAGGTCATTACTCATGCTAATTAATGTGTTAATTAGCAAATATTTCTATGTCAACATAGTTATGTGTTCACATAACACATGGGTGGTATTGATTTAAACTCTATATCGTAAACCATTAAGGAGTGATAGTAGTTTCAAGAAAATCTGTTTTTTCTCATTAATATGCAAATTTATGCAGCAAGGTGCTCCAAAATCTAATCAGATCATATACTCTATAGGGGGGAAATATAGGGGGACATAGTTTATCTGACACAACCTATGATGCAACACAAAATATCCCTGACAAACATATTATATAGGGAGTTAATTAAAATTTTGTTAGCTTCTTTGGTAAAGAAATCATAAGCAGATGGCAACGAGACAATCCACTTCCCTCCACACTGGTATGCAAATTGGCACGTTCTGCTCCACTGATTTGATTTGAAGCCTGTGTGCCACCTGTGGATTTCATTGGAAGGCGCAGCTAAATTTGTGTGTATCATTTTTCAAACATGTGCTCCGGTTCAGTGGCTCTCGATCCTGGTCCTCATGACCCAGGGTACTGCTGGTTTTCTATCCCACTAGCTAGTTAATTGCAGTTAATTGCATTCACCTGGTGTTTCAGGTGTAAATCAGTGCCTGATTGGGTAGCTGGAATGAAAACCAGCAGGACTCTGGGTGCTGAGGACTGGGATTGAGAACTGCTCTAATTAATGCAGCTTTCATGTTGGATCTTGTGCTCATATTGGTGTGTTGGATGAGGACAGACTCTCCACTGCCATCTCATTCTGCCATCTCCACACTCACATTTGCAGCGGTTCCAACAATGGCATGGTAAATGAGGAGCATCGTGTACACCAGTCCTAAATGGGTCCTGTCTATCCCCCTGACTGCCAATGCAGACTACAGGGACAAATGGCTCAGGTAATGGCATTTAAATCCCGCTGGGAGCCCAGACACACACACACACACACACACACACACACACACACACAGACAATCTCCCTGTCTCCGTCATTCTCTCTGGGAAAAAAACCCTTCTCTTCCTCTCCTCCAGCAGTATATTCTCGAGTGGATTTTGCAGACAGCTTCACCTTCACCCCAGTGGAGTCTCAATAAGAACAAGACAAACAATACAGCCATCCTTCTCTCCAGATCTCCATTTCCTTCTATTCATCCATAGAAAATCAAAAAGAATTCACACACTGTAAAGGTGCAAAAAAAATGCCACAATTTCAATCCAATGGATCAATTCAGTGGATCAATGACTCCACTGATTACCCAAACTGATATTGTCTAGTGTTGCTCTTTGTCTAAAGAACTGATGATGGTCCTTTGACCAAAACATTTGTGCACTTATATTTTTTGTACCTTTTTTTCACCATGTAAATAAATTGTGACATTTTTTGCATCAGCTGGCCTCTTTTTGTTTTTTTACCTTTACAGTGTGCGAATCCTTTTTGATCTTCTATTCTCTGAGTTTTGAATTTACGCACCAGAGACATTTTTTGGGGGGTTTTTTTTGGACTTGACAAAAAGAGCGCAGACATTTTCACTTACCTTCTATTCATCCAGCTGTCACTTCATCCCTCCATCCACACCTCCCTCCGCTCTTCACTTCCTCCGGCTTCAATGCCACGCTGTGTGACAGATTGCTTCTGGGTTTAAGGGCCCGCACCGAGGTTCTACCGAGGCGACATGGGGCAACTCTCTGAGGAACTGTAAATGACTTCACCTCAAACACACCCACCTTTAGCCTGGTCCTGAACCCCTGCCAAGCCTCACTGATGACTTGTTACACCTCAAGTTAGTTTGCCAAAACCCTTCATCTCAATCTCACCCAGCCTCGCCAGCCATGGGAAATCCATGTTGTAAATTGAAAAAGGTCCCGAGAGAACCGAGTGGCTGGCTAGATTAGCTTTTTCACACGGCTGAACAAAAAAGTGACAAGGCTGTGCTGGACTGGGAATGGATCCTTCCCCACAACAGCTGCTGGTGCCGCGAAAGACAATAGCTGACTCTCAAATTGTTTCACCTAAACATCAGGAAATTTGTGACAAGTAGACAATGCAAAAAAAAAACAAATACACAATTAAAAATCTAACCCCAGTGTACCAGAATCTCTAGTCATTTTTTTTTTTACATCTGGCAGTAGCAAGAGGGGCACATCCATGTGCTTTTACCTACTGTAGCTGTCTGCAAACCTGTAGCCATACAGTGGAAATGTGTAGCCATGCAGTAAATATTAGAATGAGAACCAGAGACCAGCACCATGGCACCACAGCCTGTAGTGTGAGGGCTTTCAAGCGGTTTATCTCCCTGCCTGCTCTCCTGTTCAAAGACTTGCACGGTCCAGCCTTCACACGCAACCTTAGTTTGAGCGATACATACTGAGCAAAATTCAATTTCAAGGCCATGAGAATAGGAGAAAAATAGCATCGAGTACGTTTTGAATACATGGAAAAAAAGCACTAGACAAGCACTTGATTTGTGTTTATCTTTCAAGTGATGTTTAATTGCTTTTGAGGATGTTTAAGCTTCCCAGAATTTCTTTGGAGTTGCCCCAAAGGACAAGATTACTGGTCGCTGATACATGTAAGCAACCAGAGAGCATCATCAGTCTTCAGATTCCACTCTGCAGTTACAGTTATTTATTCTGGATGACCCCTCCTTCATACAAGGCCTCTCTACTTGTATAGCTGACTGGGTAAGAACTGCATTTACACTGGGCAGTAAGCTGCATCAGTTGAAATCCTCTCACACTCCCTCGCTGGATGAGTGGCATGTTATGTTCAGCAAAATTGCAGCTTATGAAAAGCTATCATTCAACCAAATTAGATAGGTTCCTTCTAAAATGGAAAAGGCTGAACTTTTGTCATTCTCTTTATTTGCTGAGTGGAAAATGTCCCTTATTGCCACAGCGTACAGCTTTTTTAAAAAAAAAATCCTCAACCCTAATACATTGAGATTAATGGGTGAATAATGTATATTGTATATGACTACTGACATATTTAGGCTGCATGCTGCATATAGCTGTCGTTCAGGCTGAAACTTTGATTAGTATTTATCTCAGCATGCTTCACCCCCTCCGAATTTAACGCCGTTCTCTTCTAACCACCACTTCAATTAGCATATAAAGCAGGGCCATCCCATCGCTGCAAGTATGTCAATCATTCCCTCTAGGCATCTACTGAAAATGAATACATGGGTACACATGCAAATTATTCAAGAAGATCACATCTAAATCATCATTTAACTGCTGCCAAAGGGTTAAAAATGCATATTATGTGTGTTGTAAGTGTAACCACATTCACACAGATGCAAGCAAAGCCACACAAATTTAAATACATCAATATTATGACAATTAAAAGTTTGCGTGCGCATGCGCATGGCCAATATTAGTACAATTAGTACAATCCTACACTTATGCCAGGCTTCAATAATGGTCTCACACACACAAACACACACACACACACACACAAACACACAAAGTGGCCCGCTCCATCAGCAAACGCTCCAGTGCCTACCTTGGCAGAGTGAGTAAGTAACTCGCAGTGACTGAAATTCAAATGAGACGTCTAGCTTTTTCCAGGCATTTAAATGAGGTGAAGTATTGGTAGTCAATGCTGGCTAATGATCACGGCGCTAGCTTAAGACATTTAAAGGAAAAAGAAGTGAAGTGCAGGTCTTACTAATGATGCTGATGCTGCAAATGTTGAGACCTTGGAACATGGCTGTTTACATTTCAAATTCTGGGAGAAAGATACAAATCTGAGTGTAACAGGTGTAACATTAGCAGCAGTACAGAATATTAACGCTATCAAGAATAGGAGGTTAGGGCAGCTTAATGATTAGAGAGGCAGAATGTCACCAGTGTAAATCCCCAGACTGCCCGGGACATCTGGGCAGAAGACGTGAAGGATACACTCTCTCCCCTCCGTCAGCAGCTGGCATTGCGGTGCCCTTGAGCCAGGCTCTTATCACCTCACTACTTCAGTGGAGCCGCTCATTCCTAGGTGGTAATCCTCTCTCTGCCAGCAGCTACCCCTCCAGGTAATTAAGTGAGAATGTGACCTTAGCCGATGTGCCTGGTTAAAGGAGGGTTTAGATTCCCCTTAGTGGGAGTCCTTCAAGCCATTTGCCTGACAGCACAGTAGACACTCACTGCACCTGCCCATTAAGTTAATTCAAAAGAGCACACTTGGATTAGACAAAGGATAATATTTGTACCAGAGGAGTGAGATTACTATATCTCTGTTGTCATGTGAAAACCTTGTAACTCATTTTCATGTCTTAACTCCAACTGAAGGATTACATGCTCCTCTATGGGCTGAAGAAATTATACAATACTTGGGTTTGTGAAACCTTTCCAAAACCCCATTGGATTTTTCTTCCACCCTGAAAGGCTGACATTTTGGAGATACAAGGTTTCCCCGACAGCGACGATATCTTGGAAGTTATTTTACAACCTTTGAGACTTTTTTAATTCCTTGTAAAATGAGCCACATGCCACGCGGAGCAGTTAAGATAAACGAACGTGTGTTCAAATCGATTCTGGGCCTAGTAAAGCTGTACATGGTTCGGAGTTTGACGGCGACCGTTGAGGCTGTTGGCTGTGATTTTTAAACAGCCAATATCTGGATGGAAGGGATTGAAGGAAGGGAGTGACGGAGGGCTGCCCAGAGGCCAGAGGAAAAAAGGAGTGATAGCGAGGTATGGACTCGCTTCAGCAAAGGGGAGCGTTTTGTATGCGTGTCTTTGGGGAACGGCGCGCTAGATAGCGTTTAGGGCTTAGGGCTCAAGTGCGGATGGGCTGTGCTTTTTCGCGATGCATTTGGAAAAAGTAGTCCGCACAGTATACGTCCAGAGGTGTGAGCCAGCCTGCGTTGCTGTATTGTGTGCTGCTGTCTTGTTCCACTACCACAGTTTGTGTGTTAATGATGAAAACTCTTCTGTCTGAGCCAAAGCACAGTACCTGCACACTGCGCTCAATGTGTTGTGCCGAGGTAAACATCTCCCCCAACACAACACAAGCATCGTTTATCCTGCCAACTCGCTGCCAGGTTGACGCGCCTGCTCGTTAAAACGGATTGAGTGTGTGTGTGTGTGCGTGTGTGTGTGCGTAAGTGTACCATTGGAGCTAAAGACAAGCTGACAGCAACTAGCAAATGTGAATTAGCTGCTGAATAGAGTGAAATGAGTACAGGTTTAATTTTATGGTTGTTCCCTTGCTTTGTTTACAGGAGACAGAGAGAGAGACAGAAGAGAGAGACACGCGCACACACACACACACACACACACACACAAACCCCCCCCCCCCCCCACACACACACACACACACACACACACACAGTAAGAGCTCTGTGTGTGTTCCTCCTGACAGGCAAACAGGAAATGGTGGCTTGTGTAAGTAATTGGGCTCAGGTGCTCATCCATGGACAGGAGCATGACTTGGGTTTTCCCCACCCCACCACTCCACACACACACACACACACACACACGCACACACAAAGACAGCCAAATACACACAAGCACACACACATTTCCATCTTAGCTCCATTCTTTCCGAGTCTCTCCTACCCTTCCCCTTCTCCCTATCACTCTCTCTCTCCCTCTCTCTCGCTTCCCATTGTGCTCGCCTTAAGCCTGCCTCTGTCCATCTCGTTCACAAGGCACATGTCTTTTCTCCCCCTCTTCCTCATCCTCTTCATCCTCGGCAATCTCTTTCTTCCCCCCCAGACTCAAAGGAGAGTCTGAAAAAAAAAAAAAAAAAAAAAAGACAGAGAGAGTGAAAAAAGACAGAGAGAGTGAAAAAAGACAGCGGTGGACAAAGGCGGAGTCGTGTAATAATAAATATGGATGAGATGGCGCTGTGAAGGTTTGGACTGCTTGAGCTTCCACATGAGAGGGAGAGGAGGGGAGGGAGAGAACGAGGGAGGAAAAAACAGAGAATAGAGTGAGAGTGAGAAGTGCGTCTGGTACATGGTGTGCGCATCAGGAGTCTACTGGTTGAGTGAGAGAAGGGAGATAGGAAGGAAGGATGGAAAAAAAAGAAAGACAATCAAACTAAATAGGAGCACAACTTTTGTTTGCACGACTCCCTTTGTGCTGAGAGAGGCAAGGGAATAAGGGAAGAACGAAAACCAGATCCGGGTGGAATTTCAGCTAGAAGCAACGCATTACGTAACATCGATAACCACTCATCTCCTGAAACATAGTGATGAGACATTTCATTCAAGGGTAATGGAAGCGGAGAGATGTAGTCCCAAATGGAATTACGTCCAAATCACTTTTCTCACTTCATCTGCTCCCTTCACTCAATCTCATTTTCCTCTACGGCAGCAGGGGAGGGGCAAACTGTGCCAACTAACTAATGGGAGAAGATTACTCTGCAATGAATTACAAAAACTCAATCTCATCTTCTCGTTTCTACTCTCTCTCTCTCTCTCTCTGCCTCCCTCCCTCACATCCGTCACATTACTTCTCCCCAAGGTTCTTGACAATGAGAGAGCATAACGCATAGTTAGTGCCTGGGTTTAACACAGTTATGCTGAATTCAGGACGAGACAAAAAGCCGACTGGAAAAGCCGTCGAACAACGGGAGCAAGGCCCCCCGCGAACGAATCCAGATTCTTCTCCAGTCTACTGAAAGATTCAGCAGTCAAGTCTGAATGGGAGACGGAAAAAGACAGAAGGGAGGTTCTGCAAAGGTTACGCTGTCCCCCGCATTGATTCAGCTTTAGGGGGAGTTGTAAGGAGTTGCCTGTGAATTGCTCGGCTTATCTACCGCGGCGCAGCGTGGGCACTCGTCTGTGTCAGAGTATCTGTCTGTCTCTCTCGCTCTCTCTTTATCTCTCTGCGTCTCTGTCTCGCCCTCTCTTGTCTTTCTCTCTCTTTATCCCTCTGTGTCTCTCAGTCTCTCTTTCTCGCTCCGTCTTCCACTTTATGCATCATACAGTCTCTTATCGCAGTCGCTCACTGACACTTCCCCTCATTTGCAAACCGCACAATGGAGGAAGGAAGGAAGGAAGGCAGGACGAGTGTGTGGGAGCGTGTGTGTGTGTGTGTGTGTGTGTGTGTGTGTGTGTGTGTCTTAAAACTAATGATACTCTCCATTGCGATACTCAGCATCACTAGGGAGTCAACACATTGTCAGTGGAAAGATTACTTCCAACCAGCAACCTGTACAATATGTAACGTGTAAAACGTCAACAAGACCAGTGCACATGCTCAGAATACATCAATTAAAGGTGTGAAAAGGCTTATATAAAGACAGAATTCTCAACATTATGAGGAATGCATTGCACACGTTCTACCAGAAAGTGGAACAGTAAACCGGACTTCCTCACCTCTAACTGGCCTTGCAATGACCTTTTTGACCTCACAGCAGGCAGGCAGCCAGCGCCAGGCTCATCCTGTGACACACACACACACACACACACACACACACACACAGATTGTGGTATTTTCAAAGGTTATATTGATTGACAGAGAAGGCAGTAGCAGGGAATAATGACTCTAGAGGTTGGCTCTGCAGGAGGTCTAAGTACTGACATTTTAACAGACAAAAGCTTAGCTCTCAGATGCAAAGAGAGTGGACATAAACACACACATTCATGCAGACATAAATGGACATGCATGCAGATTCTCTTCCCCTCCTGCATGTACACACACATACACACACACACACATTCACACATGCCACACACCACAAGTGCACAGCTGCAGAGAGGAAAATAACTTAATCCTCTGCGCTGCACCATGAGAATTTATGAGAGCCAAATTGCTCCTGCCTCTCAAAACACCAAAACAAACCTGAGAGCATCCACATGCAAATGCAAACATCTGCAGAGTCCAAGGATACATAAAACTGCCTCATCAATATGTAAAACTGAGAGTAGCTCTGTAAAAGACGCACTCAACTAGTATGAGGGAATTTAATCTGCTTGATTCCATGTTTTCACAGGAATAAGCATGCACTTGTTATCTGGACTCGTTCCATGGGAGAATGGGAAGTCATGGTGGGAGAGGCCAAAAAGTTTTTCAATTAAGCACCCGTGAATAATTGAGTCCAATCACTTTTAATTTACATATTCAAATACTGGCATTATGTTGGCACAAGCTCAGCTCATCTAATAGGATTAGCAGCTCAGTCTAAGGCATCCTCACTTGTGAAAGATAAAGGCACAATCAAATGAGTGGGTTTCCCCTTTATCTGCTCGCCTCCAAAACCCCGAAAATTGACTTGACACCGCCCAAAAGGTGCGTTTCATTTGCCTGTGAACTCAGAGGATCACTCACTTGTTCGGCGTTAATTTCACAGGCTTTGTTGTTGATCACTGGCAAAAAGGAAAAAGAAAAGAGAATGACTTTCCGGATGATGAAAGGAAAAAAGAAAATTCTCCCTCTCTCTTTCTCTCTCTCTCTGTCTCTCTCCCTCTCTCTCTCTCTAATGGCCTTTATGAATTATTTAATCTGTGTTAAACAAGATGTAAAGTTTAATTAACTCGGGCTGCCCCTGCCGAGATGGGAAATTAAACTTTTCTACGACTTCCTCTTTTGTCTTCTCTTAGTCGAGCTCAGATTTTCCCCCGGGGGGTTAAACCTCGTCCCACATGCTGTAACGATGAGACAGAGGACAAACAACTATACAGCTCCATGTGCTGTGTCTCACTTCCCGCCCTGTGCAACACAGAACTGACTTCACCACAGTTCAAAGTTACACAAAGGCATATAAAAAAAACGGCAAAATTTTGCTGGAGGGTCAAAAGACGTCCATTAACTTTATAATCTCATTTAGAGCGTGGCCAGAAGAAAGCATGTGTGAAAATGACACTGCGCTTATACTGGATCTGTCTTAAATTGGATCCACAGATGTAGTGCACCAGCAAATCCACAAACACTGTAGTAGATGAAAAATTATGATTACTCTGTAATGTCTATTTACTTGTACTCTGGGAAGTAGCAGAGTCACCAATTTCGCCTTCCAGAAAAATCCAAGGTTAATAAACCGCGTCTCTAATTCTTTGTGCAGGGATTGCAGGCTTTAAGAGTGGGTCCACAGGTTCAGCTGGTGATTAGGTTCCTGGAGGGTGGGTTCCCCCGGGACGGAGGCAGAGAGGCGGGGAGGGAGGGGAGACAGGTCGGGGACGGAGGAGCTGGAGCCCGGGCTGGTTTTTATGACAGTGTACAGCACATTGGAGAGTGGGTGGAATGATGGGGAAAAGATGTCTGGTAAAGGTCAGTGGTCATGTTTAAGTACAGTACAAGCTATTGCACTTAGACCACTAAACCGGCAGAATGTCCCTAATGATTCTCTATTATCTAAAAAAAAAATGCAATTAAGCTACCGAATCAATATTCCGAGCACAAACATGTGCTTGATCATAGGACCCGTTGTAAAAAGCTCAGTGATTTCAATGACAGACAAAGGCCACTAAAATCGCTTAATCCAGATGGGCCATTCATGCTTTACCTCATTCATTCATTGTCTGCAATCACTCACCACTCCATCGTGCAGGCTGGCACGTGGTGTGGACTTTGGGGGATTTTACACCACTCGTCAACAGTGTGACACTCAGCTCATTGGGACATACAGTGAGGGGAGCCGCCTACCATCCAATCAAATCATTCAAAGCATGATCTACTGTAGGAACCATGGCATTGTATAATCATGCTCTATTGGAGTGTGTGTGTGTGTGTGTGTGTGTCTCCAATCCAATCCTTGTTGTTAAAGAAATACACCAAGTTTTGGGGAAATTGGCTCATTGATCAACTTACGACCATTAAGTAATGAGAACATAGATTCATATGAGAACATAGAACCAAAATCATTCAATGCACACTGCTTCGGGGAATTATGGTATGCACTGTTTAGGCGGCGCAGAGCCCTAAGAGCCCTGCATAAGGAAAATATAGTGTGCGCTCATACACCAGGCAGTACGGTAGAAGTCAAACAAACAGTCAAACAAGTCAAACAAACTTATTGGAGGTTGGTGCGCTGTACATCCACATACCAGGAAGTAGCTTGGTGATTTTCTATGTCAACGCATGAATTAAATATCCTGTTAAGCGATTTTTTTAGTAACAACAACACTGTGCTACGTCATCGTAGTTTCACTCACTCCAATCATGCATAACCCCCCCCTCCCCTCCCCCCCTTCATCCCTCCCACCGAGCACCAACAAAGTGCTAGTGCTCTTGTTCAGAATATCCTCTGTTCCCTCACGCGTCAATGGAGATGTTCCAGTGAGAAACACAGGGGAGATTTTAAACCACATCAAAGAGGGAAGTGAAGTGCGGCTCCTCTCCACAAACAGAGGAAAATAATATTCGAGTTATTTATATTGAGTATTGGAAGTGTCTTTCCTCGCAGCTAATTCAATTTCCCAGGCTTGGTCTCCAGGTCCTGATAAACATAACAACGCATTCAGAGGCATTAAGAAACACTCATTACACGCTTTCCTCTACTTCCCTCACTGTCTGGTTCTGGCCTTCAAAGACAGAGAGACAGAGAGAGACAGAAAGGGAAGGATTTTATGATAATGAGAGGAAGGAAGTGAGAGAAGAGGAGAAAGAGAGAGGGATGACAACGGGGAGAGAGGATAAGAAGGGCGCTGTCAGTGTCTTGTCGCTCGTCCAATCTTATTTTCGGCAGCGGTAATTATTTTTCATTAGCGCTCATCACAGTCCTGTGATTCACAGCCCTGCGCTACCTCTCCTTTCCTGTCCTCCACTCAAATCCTCTCTTCGCCTCTCTCCACTCCTTGCCCTTTTCCCCTTCTTCCTTCATTGTCATTGTCTCCCCCCCCTTCCCTCTCTCCCACCCTTTCCCACTCATTCTGCAGCCAAATTTAATCAACACATAACAAACTCCAAACTCTCCCGTGGGAGAAAAAAAATAACTGGTACAGAGCAGCCTTTTAATTATCCACATAGAGATGTCCAGAAATAACACAACATAAATTTGTCAGCTTATGTTTGTGTGGGAGTCCCCACACTCAAGTTATACAGAGACCCTATGGCACGCAGCTATTAGGTGAGACTGAACAACAGAGAAGAAGCCACAGTCTATATGGAGCAAAACCCGTCAGAGGAAAGTAGTTGGAAAACTTCTAAACAAGAAGCCAAGTGAGAAGGCAAACACATGAGAAATGGCAAGCCAAGAACCCAATCACAGCCACATGCGGAGCCATCCATAGTGATAAATGGCACTGGATATGAGTACAATAGCACAGTGATAGCAAAAACTACTGCAGCCACTAGATTCAGCCACTGTTCACCCATTCCCTTGCACCAACACATAGAGGCATGATGCCACGTTTTACATTTTTTACACTTTATGAATTTAACTGCCACTCTTATCTAAAGTCGTAGGTGCAAAAGTAGAAGAGGTTTAATTCTAAGCTTACCAAAATTGCAAACAATTGTCAATAGTAAGGAGTGCCAGCAATATTCCAGCAACCATAGAATGATCTTGTAAGAGAAAAGTGCTACAAATCAAATAAAATGAGAGCTAAGGAGAGAGGCAGATGGGTTTTGTTAGAGCTTTTAAAGTAAGTAGAGGAGAGGGCATGGAATTTAATAGGGAGGGAGGAAGGTGATGTGAGGGTGCCTCTATAAAGTTTTCTCAGCCTTTAATGGAAGACGGGGTGTGACTGCTGTATTGATGGGAGAGGGAAGGTCATCCTACCATTGAGGAGCCTGGAGGGAGAAGATTCTTTACACTCCATTTTATCACTATGCCGCCATAGTGATAGTGATTATAGTCAAGCAATAACTGATTACAATCATAATAACACATGATTGCAATCCAATGATGGCCACAGCCAGTGAGCTGTGCCTTGATACGAGAAACATATGCAACATAATGAGAACACTGGGAGGTACCTAACATGATCTACCAGCCGGCCAGGTCACCTGCGGCTCAGCTAGGTGTAGATACTAGCGACTCACAGCAAATCGTCCCTGAACACTCAGCTCCACTTCCATTTAATCATCTCTCAGGCCAAATGACACCTACACTGAGAGAACACCTTCATAATATTGAGTTGAAACCCCTTTTGCACAAACCCTGTCCTCATTATCTACATCTTCCCCTCCTGAGCGAAATGGATTTAGAGTAAAAGATGAAGGCTTTCACGTGGATTCACCCCGGCAGTCAATTTCACGGAAAGATGATATGATAAGAAAGAAAATACCTGCAGAGGATCAGTGTGCAGGCTGGCATGCAGAGTTGGGCTTGGAATAATGTGAGTTAGAAATAGTTTTGCAGTAGTGCTGAATCTACTGTATGACTACGTTTAATCTTTGCTCGACTGTAGGCTAATGGTTCTCAAAGTGAGGTTTGTGGACCCCTAGCAGTCCTGGATTTTAGGCAGTACCCCCACAAAGTGAAGTAATGTTTTATCTCACTATCATTTAATCTTTAATTTAGTCCAGTGAAGAAATGTATTTACAGAGTGGGTATTCTTATCATGATTTCATCTCACTATCAGTATCTCCCTGCTTTGCTTCCACTCTCAGATGGGGCTCACTTGTATTTGGATGTCCTGAAAAAAGTTCAGCAACCCCCGAGTAAATTGAGCAAAGATGATGTGATGAAGCGAACTCCTGAGCAAATGGAGCACAGATGATACTACAGCACATGGGAAAACCATGCTATTTTATCACATATCTAATTGCTAGTCGATTGTTTGGGAGCGCTGCAGGCTACAACACTGCTAGACCAGAGCCAAAGCTAGCTGACTGTCTCAATTATTTTTATCATTCATTAAGCATGAAGAGTCATCAAATATGGATGGGTTATTGGGCAGGGTTGTACAAACAAAACAAGCATTGCTTGCTACTCATATTAAAAATGTGTTCATATACTGTAGATAACAAGTCAGCCTGGGAAAGAGAGAAAGAGAGAGAGAGAGAGAGAGAGAGAGAGAGAGAGAGAGAGAGAGAGAGATAGAGAGACTGAGGAAGGGAGAAAGAGTCAGCACAGTATAACTGGACTTAGTTACTCTGTGTGTGTGTGTGTGTGTGTGTGTGTGTGTGCATGCACGTATTCATGTGTGCATATATTTGTTTGCATGTATTCTGTTTGTAGCAATCTCTACAACAGACGAGTGTGCCTACCAGATCATTAAAACACACCTGCACCAAATTATTTCCGTTGCCCAATCTCCGTGGGTCCCCTATGAGCCTAACGCACATTGTAAAGCATTTCCTTGGAGACGCCCTGGCTCCATAGAAACAGACCAAGATCATCCAACCATTATGGCTGAAACTAAACTCCCAGACAATGTTTCCTTCTCTGGAACTTGTTCATTAGAATGTCACAAAGACTAGAACTTATTCATTAAAATGTGACAAAGAAAACCCAATTAAGAAGTGGAAACAGTAAAAATGTGGCTTCCTTAGTGCTTTCACAAAATGTCAATGAAGGCTATGCTTGTATGAATGTATGTTATGGGTGTCATTCATGCTAGGAAGGATGAATGCTTCCACAAATCCTGTGCCTGCCTGCATTCTTACAAGTTGAGTGAGTTTAACGCTTCAGCTGTGTTCCATCAACAGCGCCATAAAACACAAAGGAACAGGTTTACTGAGATGAACTGAGCCTCTTCTTACAGAAAAAAAGAAATCTCTCGGTGAAACTCGCCGCCCGGGCCCGTCTCGTCTTGCGTCAGCTCCGTCTTTCTCATCGCCGGGTTTAATATCATTTTAGTATTACATCCACACGAGACACAAATAGAGAGGGAATGAGCGAGATACAGTCTAGCAGAGAAGATTAAAGGGGTATATCTCCTGATTTGAAAGAGAGAGAGTGAAAGACATCAGAGCGCAGCATCAGTATTACCAATTACACCCCCAGGCCCCTCATTTCCTCATCACAGCGCTAATGAAGACGAATGCGTAGCCGGTGTGTGTGTGTGCGCGCCAGCTTGTGTGTGTGTATGTGTGTACAGGCACATATGTTCAATGTGTAGGTGAACTTGTATGTATGTGTTCACATTTATAAATTGTACCTGTTTGTTTGTACACAGAACAACATATGGTTGTGTTTGCCAGTGTCTTTGCATGTTAGTGTCAATTTGTGCACATTTCCATGCGCATTTACAAACTGTCTGCGCTCCACTTCTCTGTCTATGCATGTGTATGTGTGTGTGTGTGACTACATATTGTTCATTTCCTGTATGCATATGTGTGCACCTTTGCTGTGCTGCATAACAAAGCAGTATTCATTGTGAACAACAAGCAGCACTTCCTCTTAATAAGCTACCACACTGACACAACAGTAGCCCTGAGGGAGACGTATGAGCGCAACATATTGGGAAGCTATTAAATGTTTAGACAACACAAACAACAAAATGTCAGCTCAGCTCTATGGTTAGGGTGTCATGGCTGCTGCAAGGTTGACTTAATTCTTATTAGTTTACTGCTAATCTCATGTAGCCACACCTCCGGCGTCTGGAGAAATGTAAACACAACAATTGGAGAGGAAAGGGCAGCGACGCTGGGCTTTTGTGATAATTCAAACCAGGCAAAGTTCGCTAGGGCAGAACCTGGCACTAGTGCTCACTTGTTTACTGTCATAGGAACAAGGAAGTTGCTACAGTTAGCTAGCTAGCAAAACAAAACCTTTGGTGAGGAATGGACAAGAGACAACAAATGGCTCAATCAACAGTAAAAACGGCATCTAATCACAGCAACAAAGTGTATTCTTCAGACAAAAAGAACAAGCATAACCTTTTGCAAGAGAGAGAGAGAGAGAGAGAGAGAGAGAGAGAGAGAGAGAGAGAGAGAGAGAGACAGACAGAGAGAGAGAGAGAGACAGAGGGAGTGCAATGAACACACTAAACTAAATTACAGTGCTTGTTGGTTGTGGGAAATTGGCCTTGATTATAGCATATCCAATATCATAAATAAACCAATTGAATCCTTCTAGGAGACTGATCTGTTATGGTACATTTACATGCTCCAGATGGCTAGTCATAAATAAATAACATCAAAACGTAAAACAGCCTGTCGGTGTGACAGAGCGATCGGGTTTGTAACCTCATCATTCACTGGCAGCAACATGGAGGGAAAGCGGCCAAAGGTAATGGCAAACATAACCAGGAACTAATGAAGGGGCGGGCACTGAGAAACACAGATATAATATGAACCATAATATCCGGACTGCTGGAGACCAGATGCACCTGGGTGGATGTTCCCTTCACACAGAGGTCTGAGGAAAGTACACAGGTAAAGGACACACACACACACACACACACAGAAACATATCGCAGCGACGAACATGCATGTAGGTTATAGAAGAGACAAATAGCATGTGCACACACACACAGGCGCACACACAGGTACACACACTCAACTGTAATAATTTGCAGGTCCTCATAAAGCCCCTAGGGAGCAATATAACAGCTGATTAAACCAGCTTTCAGCCCCTATAAAGACACACAGCTAATTTATGACAGCCATCATCACCGTCAGGTAGCCATTACACACACACACACACACACACACACACTCTCTCTCTCTCTCTCTCTCTCTCTCTCTCTCTCTCTCTCTCTCTCTCTCTCTCTCTTATGCACAGCAGCTAAATAGAGCAAACACAGATAAAGACACTATATTAGTGTCAGGTTATTACCAGATAGGCAGTAAAGTCTGCAAATAAACTTTACAAACTAACCTTTATTCAGCACCTTTGTATGTTAAACTGATTAATGGGCTGCCGACACCCCAAGAATACAGCCTAGTTTCTTCAACCATCTTTGGAAAAATGATGTTAGACAGGCTTCATTTTTCTCTGTGGGTTTTAAAACATAAACACAATTTGTCTACCTTGGCTATGGAACATTTTGCATTTCATTTCAACTTATCTCAGGCAGCGTAGCGTAGTCATCGCACACTTCAAACTTAAATGACCTGACTCCACTCAAAAGCGCAGCGCCATGAAACTGCTGGAGGCAACTTCAGTGTAAGCACTTTAGTAACCCCTAAAAAATCCCTAAAACCCCTTTCATAGCTGGTGCGCTGTGACAGTGAAAAGGTGGTTACGGCGGTGTGATGTCTCATCCCATCCAATATCAATTTGCAGCAGCCGCCTGGGTGATGATGCACGATTGCGTTGATGACTTTACAGTGGGGGGGGAGGATGTGCGTAGGTGTAGATTTATCTCAATGTACTGTGGTCCTGATACACACACACACACACACACACACACACACACACACACACACACACACGCACACACGTTTGACTTACTATATTTGTGAGGACTACATTGACTACATTCATTCCCTGACCTCTACCCCTAACCTTAACCCCTTTCACTACATGTCTTATCTTAATCATCATTAACCTAATTCTAATTCTAACCCTAAACCCAAGTCCTAACCCTAAAATAGTGCCTTAAAGAAGAAGAACCGGTAAAATGTCCTCACTTTGGATGATTTTCCTCATTTTTCTATGGGAGGTAGGGTTGTCATGATACTAGAATTTCTAACTTTGATACAATACCCAGGAAAATATCGATATGTGATACCATTTTCGATACCACGGGAGAAAAAGATGAATTTTAACATGAAAACAATATTTTTTAAAAAAAGATTGAATTAATTAAAACAATATTTTAAAGTTGTCTGAGATCAAACAACACATTTTTGGTTGACAGGTGTCGATCGCCGTCATGATTTGCTCTTTTTTATTGAGGGGAGTGAGCTTATACTGCACAAGCATGTGAAACATCATATTGCCTCCTGGCCTCTGCAGCAGAGACTGTAAAGCAACTAAGCAAAAAACACAGACACAGAGACCCAAACTAGTCCCTTAATATCCAAGTGGTGCTCACTGCAGAGCCAAATGGGTAGAGCTTGACCTAGTCCAGCTCCACCTCTAGGTCCAGCTGCACCCCAGGTCAGGTCCAGCCCCACCCCAAGTCACTCATACAACTTGGTAGCGCTAGTTCAGTGAGCACCACTTGGAAAGATGCAAGTGGTGCTCACTGCAGAGCCAAATTGGTAACCTAGGTCAAACTTTATTACATTAATTAATCAGATATGATTGAGATTAATTCACAAATAGCGTACATCTTAATGCAATGGAAAAAAGAAGGCAGGGGTGCACACATAGTAATCTCTCACATTGCCTACATGTAAATCTAGTCGTTTGTCACAGAAACGATGCTGAACATGCTGGTGGTATCATGAAAAATATTAGAGAAAAGTAAGGTAATATTAGCTATGCCAGCATCTAAAGTTCCATGCAAGTCTTATGGTTACTTTGACCTAACCTTTGCGCATCAACAATAAACTTAACAATACATTTTTTCCCATTAGGTTAAAGTACGATCTGACGAAGGGCTTGCATTAACGTTAACAGCCAGTGGGTGGCGCTTGACTAGGTCCAGACTTGCATTAACGAGAGGGGTGGAGCTGGACTAGGTCCAGAGAGGTGGAGCTGGACATTGGCTCTGCAGTGAGCAGCCTCTCTTAATATCCGGCAACGCAGGGGGAAATCCCGATGCAAACGAGACAGACGGACGGACAGACAGACAGACGAACGCTTCTCCATAACGTAGGCCCGATAAAACTCAATGAAAACTTTGCACTTACACAGCAGATTACCCTGCTAGTCATCAGCCTATCAGAACACTTTTAGCTTGTTGAAGCAACAGATACCCACCAATGATAGGGAAAAATCAGCAGGGCTAGAGTTAGTGGATTATTATTGACAGAATGATTTTAATCGGACATTTCAACGTCCGGTCGAGCCTACTGACCGGGCCCGGACAATGCATCTGAAAACCGGGCATCTGGCAAACTATTTGATAACGTTAGCTAGCTCTGTAGCTAACATTTGGTTTGCTAGCTAAACTAAAACGGATGATGTGCAGGGTACGTTAACGTTTGTGATAAATGTTTAATGTTTCAGTGATGTTGAAACGGGAGCTTTCGCTAACCTCTCGAAATTCTTTATACAGACTGGTGTGTCGGTCCTTAAGGTGCTTCGCCAAGTTTGACGTGTTACCCCCCTTCGTCGGCACCATTGCAACAACCCAGCTGACTGCTACTAGTGAGAGGAGGGGCTGTGGGCAGCGGTGCAGGGTGTGTGTGTGTGTGGCTAGTGGAGGCGGAGAAATAATATGTTTGATTTTTCATTAAGAGAAAGCACTGCTGGTATCGATACTGTTGCA
This sequence comes from Centroberyx gerrardi, assembly GCF_048128805.1. Classification (NCBI taxonomy): domain Eukaryota; kingdom Metazoa; phylum Chordata; class Actinopteri; order Beryciformes; family Berycidae; genus Centroberyx; species Centroberyx gerrardi. The sequence goes on along the minus strand of NC_136012.1, from coordinate 10,000,722 downwards.
AATGAGTATTGTATCGGTTTCATATTTTTAGTATCGATACTTATCAAAGTATCGATACTTTTGACAACCCTAATGTGAGGACATATAGTTCCTTATAAAGAACCACACACATGAACCTCCTTCAGGACATGCTCAGTTGTGTCCATGGCATGGCCAGGTTTTGTGGGGATAAATGAGATATTGTGTGGTGGGTGTTGTCTTTGTTGGATTGATGAGACCATTGTCACAGCCCTCCCACTCTGTTGACAACCTCAGAGCGGCCTGACAGCTAGAAACATGGACACATGATGCTGTTGTGTAGCAGTCGGCTCATGATGACTGACAAGCCTGTCACATCTGCAGGAAAAAAAACACACATTCCTGCAGGTGAACACACACATGACACTTTGTTTTTCCCTCAGTTTGGTCAACACAGAGGATGCATTTTATTTGTGGCAACAGCAGGGAAGCCATGTCCCTCCACCCCTCCTCACCCAAAGTGCTCCCCTCCACACACTCAGTCTCACATACTCCCACCTAGTCACCCACAAACACACACAAACACACACACATCTATAGGCAGTCACACTCATGAGCGTCAGCAACATAGCTCATTTCAAACAGTACGACAGCAGCAATGCAATATAATTCACGCTACATTTGCCTTAAATTTCCACTGTGATGGAAATCAGAGACTTTTCCATTTCAGCCCACAGAGAACAATCCTCTGCTGGACTGAGCGGGATGCAAGTCAGCAACAATATGACACAGTGCCACCACTTACACTGCAGCTTGCAAAGCTAATGCAAAACAGCGGCTGTGGAACGGTTGTATTTTACATATTTTAATAAGTCTCTGAATGCTTTGGATGAGACGTCAAAATATTTTCCTGTGCCCAACAAATCAGCTTTGATAAAGTGCCATATAGGCCAGTGATGATGTATGGGAAGATTCCTGGAAAAAAAACAAAACTGTTTCCTAGTTATCATTTCCTAATTATAAGTCAAGTCACTCAAACATGACATACACAGAAATACACACACACATAACAGGCACAGATACACACACACATGCATGAATACACGCACCTTCATACACATACAGAGACACACACACACACACACACACACACACACACACACACACTCTTTAATCAGCATCTTCTCGGATGAATGGAATGATCAGTGAGTGGAAAGCTGGAGCAGCAGCAGAATATGAGACTCAACCAAGAATGTGTCTTATATTGGCATTCATAGGCTGGGGCTGCTCCATGAAAGGCCTCCACACACACACACACGCACACACACGCACACACACGCACACACACGCACACACACGCACACACACGCACACACACGCACACACTCTGTGATCCACAGACAGGATTTGATACAGTTTGTTTTTACCCATTTTATTCTTGTAATTGCCTGCTCTATTCTGATATATCCCTATTTTTCATGTCATTTTTATCGCTGACAGGTTTTTATTTATCGTGGTCTTAGTTTATAGTGTTTATAATGTGCTTTGCAACATTGTTTTCTAAAAGTGCTATACTAGTAATGCATATTACTCTTATTAATAAACTGTAATATTCCATAACATTTTCATATAGGTAAATGTCCATTTTGCTACTTTCTATTGCTGATTGATTTAACACAATAGTGATTCAACCTGTACCCAGTTCATGAAAGCTTTTACATTTGCTTTTCTAAACTCCAGCAAGTGCAGTGCAGAAACACCACAGGAAAGACCGCTTAGCAAAAAGATAAAAAAGAACACAGATTTTGAGGATTACCATTTTAATATTACTGTGTGACCCGGAGCCTTGTTTTTAACGTCTCCGGCGGTCTGAAATGAAGAGTTTCAAAACTGATACCTAATCTCCCCGAATCATTTCCTGCGTGAAAATGAAACACATGAATCATCTTAAGACCTTTGCTTGAGCAGCAGTTTTCCTTCTGAAAGTAGAATGTATTGAACTGTATTTTTTTAAATAATGGCTAATGAATTTCAAACGCTCCAAAATGGATACGTTTTGGAATGAAACCCTCCAAATGCATTGTGGGACTTTCCTCAGGGGGATGTCATTTCCAAAGCGCAGGAGTAATAGAGCAATGGCGTTGATGGGGAAACAATGGGTTGATGGCTTATTTGAGAAATCTGCGACTGTTAGCGCCCTGCTGAGATAAACCCACACTCAACACACTGAGAATCATATCCACCACCTGCTTTATAGGACTCACTCTAATGTCTCTCCCACTATCAGCAGTTTATCCCCGATTCCTCACTTTGTCTCTACATCCTTATCTATCTCACTCTCATATTCTCCTTCTCTGCATCTCCAGTCGTCTGTCTCCCTCTCTCAGTCTTCTAATAATGTCATTCCGCTGGGAGTAGATAAGTGTGGCTGTCATGATAAGGAGCCGGGAGAGGGAACGATGCAATCTGTCCCCATCTCCTCCCACTGTCTCAGCGGCTCTGATCCACCGGTGGATAGGAACGTCAGCTCCACTGATGTGCGGCGTACAGTCTGCCTGCTATCTGTGATCTACGGAGGATGCGGCCTCTCATCTAGACGCTGATGTTATCCCCCCCCCCCCCCCCCCCCCCCTCGCTTATCCCCAGTCTGTCTAATCGCAGTGTGGTTGGAGAATGAAAGGATTTACGATGGCGGTCAATGGAACTCTTCGAGGGGGTTTTTGCGATATAACATGTGACATGCTTCTGCTGTCGAGCGTGACCCTCGTAACTCGACTTGTTGTGTCCTCAGGGTGCATGAAACTTGGTCAGAAAATACAGGATTGTGTAGCTAAAAATAACTTATTCCACTTTGAAGATGCACCGTTTGCATCCAGTAGCAGTGATGTGCACGATTCCAAACCTAATTAGTTATTGATCTAATTATGTTGATATAGATTCAGCCACTTTTCTCGTATTGATTAATCTTGTCTATCTGAAACGCATTGTTTTGCTTGAAAGTGCTTATGTGACACATCTTGTATGCCAGACATACTAAAGCAGATGGCCCAAAGAAATTGCAATCATTATTATTAACTCACTCACATTACAACTGATTATGTCTTCTAAATTGTTACTTCTTATAAGCAAAAGCCTTAAGATAACTAATAACTTCAACAATGTCTTGCTAAAACTTGCTATTGTGTGTCTTGTGCTTTGTTCTGCCTTGTGTTTGCCTTACATCATTCTGCTACGATTGATTGTTGATCAGTTAGATCTAATTAGGCTCATTCTCAGTCCTTTGAGACATGCTTGTGATAATGGGCTATATAAATAAATGAACGTGAACGGGAAACTGAAATGCAATCAAATTCTAATACAATCCAAAGAGTAGGATGGTACAATGTAGCTTATATTTCTTGGCAAAAAACGATGTTTCGGAAAGAAAAACACAACACTGAAGGCATTAAAAAAGTTCCCCTCACCCTCCTGACTTTTTAAAAATACATGTCTCTGCTCTGACCCGTCCTGCTCAAACTTGGGCCGGCTATATATATTTAACACACAACTTTGCCTCAAGTTTTCCGAGAGGTCCATCGTTCCCTCGCTCCATCTCTCATTCCGTTTGGACTACCGGCTAAGAAAGCTTTCTGCCTGCCTGCCCTCCTTTTTGGACGACCAGCGGGCCCCGCGCCACCTGCTCTCACCACCTCTGACACCGCGCCTTATTCATCTATTTGTGGTGGAGGTATTATTTTATTTATTGGGGCTTGAAATTGAAGTGCATTGCCAGATCAGAGATTTGATCCCCTGTTCCTGACGTGTCCTGGGAAAGGCCAACAAATCTTGTCATCGATTGGATGACAGCTGCTCCGGGGATAATTGCTTTCAAAGAGGTCGGTGTCCCGCTTCACTTTCCCTCTCTCTCTCTCTCTCTCTCTCCTTAAAAGAGAGCAGAACCTCAACTTATAACATCTCTCGCTCACTTTTCCTCTCTTTTTCTGGGTCCCTGAGTCTGTGATACCTTGATACCAAGCCAGGTATGCAGCTATGGACACTTATGCTTCCTCCTCTCTCTAGACCTCTCTCAACTGTCCTCTTCTGTTTTTCTCCACCTCTCTTTCCCCATTTTGATCCCGTCTTCACACACACACACACTCTCCCATCTGTTTCTCTCTTTCTCTCGCTCCCTCTCTTTCTCCCCTGTCCTAGAGTACCGGTACCACGCAGATGGTGACAGTACAAGCTCCAACTTTAACAGTCTCTCTCTCTCTCTCCAGTGTGTTTTAATGGTCTGGCAAGCACTCTTCCTATATCTTTTCTTTCTCTTTTCCTCCCTCCCTCCCTCCCTCCGCTTCTCCGGCAGCCAGAGGAGAATAATGTAATTTGCCGTAGCCTTATGTAGGTGGTCAGTGTAGTGCAGCGGCTCCAGCCTTAAAGGAACAGTTCACCCCAAAATGAAAAGTCTGTCATTAGCTGCTCACTCCCACATCAGTCTCATCCGGTCTCATCTATTGGCTGGTGAGTTGTAAACAGATGTCGTTTCAGTAGAAGTAGTTACTGTTTACTCTACCTAGAATAACACGCCATAATGAGGGAAATACAGGCCTTCTGGAATCACAGTGCAATCGTTTGGCTACAAAACACTTGGATTATGCCGCAGGAGTATTTAAGAGAAATTTGATGGATGTTTTCACGCCCTTTTTGGACCTCAAAACAACCAGGCCCCATTCACTGTAATCATTCTGGAGAAAGTTGGCCTAACTTAGCGGTCGTAAAACTTCAATGGAGTTTCGGGCTGACATGGCGATGAATAGATAATGACAGAATTTTCATTTTGGAGTTAACAATCGCTCTCTTTTCCTTCTCCTCCCTTGCCTTTCTTTACGATCCTCCTTTCGTTCCCACCTCCGCTCAGCTGCTCTTCAGAGGCTCGGCACACCGCACACCGCCACGCGACGGGGCCTCTGGCAGCAGACTGCAGGAGAACAGACAAGAGTCCCTGAGGAAGCCCCTCGCCGAGCCCGACATGAGCCAGCCTTTTAGCTGTTCAGTGTTTTTTAATCTCCCCACGGGCCCGTGTTTCATTCCTCTTTTCTCCTGCTATCTCCCACCATCTGTTTTATCTGGAGAGCACTGATATCAGCTCTAGCTAAGGCGATATCTCGTCAGTGGAAGCGGAATTTGTTCACAGTGGGAGATTTGACCGCAGATTTGAGCAGGGTAATTATTTGTGCATGTTTTTCGTAAAACCCACAGCTGACAAAGGAGCTGCATGCCCCTTTAAAAGTCTCCTGTTTCCAGCATCTCTGTCATACCTGCTGTTATTCATTCTCTACTCATCATATACCCCCCCTGTACTGTCACTGATATACTATGACTGTGAAAATACAAGCAATATACATTCTGAATACAGGTGAAAAATTGCACTTGGAGCTTATCAGGATTTCAAACCAGCTTTGCAGGTGTTTATGGGTTGGGAGGAATAGAAAAAAAACAACATACTCTTAGTGTCAAGAGAGTATATAAATCCAGGGCCAGGCACAACTGTGAGCCAAATATAAAATGCTTTTATTTGGAGGGCAAAGATATATATATATATATTGATATATATTTATAAAAAACACCACCTATCTAGCGTTTTTACACCCTGAGGAAGGCGCAAGCTTAAACGTGTAGGTGCTCTATAGAAGTATATTTTGTCACTGTTTTGTTTTATATCCACTCTGAATACAAAAAAAAGTGAGTGATCTGTCCACTTCCGAGGCTGTAAAAGTCTGGCTAGATATTTAAAGTGCTTTTTTTTTCAATATTCGAAACCATAACTCAACCCTGTGTGTTTTCCACTCGCGCCGGTGATTGATATCTTTCTTTTGGCGCCGTCTCTGTTCTGTACTGTTCTCCATCTTCTGCCTCTCATCTCCCTGCTATTGTTTGGCTGTCAGATATCAGACTGCGAGATGAGAGATGGTGACGCTCTCTGTGTGTCTGGATCTAAGAGAACAGGGAACGCTGTGGCGCACGTTTTACATCAAAGTGTCACACACACACACACACAATCACACTCACTTATATCGGGAGAATGCAAGAGAGAGGGAAATAGAGGAAGGCAGAGAGAGAATAAAAACGTGTACAAGAGCTCTTTCGGTAGCCTATCATTACTTACAAAGCAAACACAGTGTCAGTGCTGCAGCATATAATTCCAGTGGGCCCGCAGCCGCATGTGTGCTTGTATGTTTGTACATTGGATGACATTGAGACGGAGCATGCTGATCTGTAAACTCCAGAGTAATTAAGGAGCCCACTGTGCGTCGCAGGGACGTGAAAGGGAGGAGAGGGAGACAAAAAAAAAAGAGGGATGAGAAGGAGGAGAGGAGGCAATGAGGAAGCAGTGTTTAATTAGACTCATACGGCGGAGTGGCCAGGTCCTGCGGGACCAGCCAGTCCCTCATAAACTCTTATACCAATTACCCCTCTGCTGCGAGAAGGAAGGAGGGATGGAGCAAAAACAAAGGATGGTAAAAGTGACTGGGAGATTGAAGGTTTAATATCTTTGTTTGTTGAGAGCAAGAACAACTGGGAGGCGTGTCCTGGCGGCTCAGGCACACGTCACGGTCCCACGACATCCCGGGCGCGGAAGAACATTTGCCAAGTTTTATTATCTCATTAAATTCGCAGGTTCATAATGAATATATCACCAGGTGTGGTTGTAACTTCTTGTCCCCCTTCTCTGCCTTTGGGGATTTTTCAAACGTCTCAAACATCTTGCTTTTATGCGATCATTACAAAATAGCGCTTTTATTACGGTGAAAAAAAAAACACTTAACGCAAGAGTGGAGCGGAAAGGAGCGTGGACCGGCGGAGCCCCAGAGAGGACGGGTAAATTGTGCCGTGCCGACAGTTCCAGGTGGTTAGCTGTGAGTTAAGGTCTGTGCTGCTCCGATACGGGCCGGGCAGCGCTCAGCATCCATCTGGCAGCCAAGCGCTCACAGATGGAGGGGGCTGACTGGCCGTGCAGGCTCTGGGGCCGCCGTTCCTGGATGTCCTGGAGCCTTTTGAAATGGTGTGACTCCGAAATCACACCGTGACTGAGACTGGGAGGGGGTGGGAAGGGGGGCGACAAGGGAGCAGGAGTGAGGGACCGGTGCTGGGAACGGATCCAGATGCCCCGAGCACCGTCCTGGTGTGTTGTCCTTCTCTCTCTCTCTCTCTCTCTCTCTCTCTCTCTCTCTCTCACTCTCTCTCTCCTGCAATCTTTCTCAGCAGTGTCTCTCACCTGATTGCAATCTCTCTCTCACACAAGTACAGGTCTCTTTCCAAGCAGGTATCTCTCTCTGTTCAGGTCCAGAAATCTACACATAGCACCTATAACAACCCAGGCATCCTATCCTTTCCCTCTCACACAGACACACACACACACACACACACACACACACACACACACACACACACACACACTGATCTTCTTCTCTCTGCTCATCCTTTCTAATCTCCCTTGTCTTCTCCAATCCTGGATTCTGTTGGTGCCACAGACAGGCTCCATTTCTACACAATTCTAGTTGATTCCTTCCATACTTCCACACCTTCCTTACTTTTACCTCTCTCTTTTCTCCTCTCTCATTTCTTCACCCATTCCCTTTACGACCTAGTTTGACAGACTAGGAAGGGATGAATGAAATGAGGAATGAAGGAAGGGAGAGATGAGAGGAGGAAGGAAAGAAGGATGGAAACAAAAAAGGAAGCAACAAAGTTACAAAGGAAGTATGGAAAGAAGGAAAGAAAGAAGGAGCGAAGGGAGGAGGAGGGAAGGAAGGGAGGAAGGATGAATGAAAAGGAGAAAGGAAGGAAGGACAGAAGTTGGAAAGGAAGCATGGAAAAAATAAGTAAGAGGATAGGGAGGAGGGGGAAGGGGGGGAGAAAGGAAGGATTGAAAGAAGGAAGGAAGTAAAAGGAGAGATGAGAGAAGGAGGATAGGGAGGAGGAAGGAAGAAGGGGGAAGGAAGGAAGGAAAGAAGGAAAGGAAAGAAGGGGGAAGGAATGAATGAAAGGAGGACAGTGAAAGGAGGGGAGACATGAAAGAAGCAAGGAAGGAAGTAGGGGGCAGTAAGGAAGAAATAAAGTTAAAGAAGGAAGGATGAAACAAGAAGGCAAGGACATCAAGATGGAAGGAAGTTATAAAGGAAGCATGCAAAGAAAGAATGAAAGAAAGAAGGAGGAAAGGGATGAGGAGGAAGGAAGGAAGGAGGGGAGGAACGAAAGGAGGGAAAGGAAGATGGTAAGGGAAGGAAGGAGGGGGAGTGAAAGAACTGAGGAAGGAAAGGAAAGAAAGTCAGGGGAATGAAGAAAGGAATATGTCCTCCCCTCCAGCCACCTCTCTCTCTCTCTCTCTCTCTCTCTCTCTCTCTCTCTCCCTGTCCAGTCCAGTATAAAGAGACTTGTTGGTGGCTGCTGCAACAGATTGTCATCACAAGCCATCGCCAGGGGAGATGGTGGCCACTCTGCGTGACTGATAACAAAAACGTCGCTCACACACGCACACACACACACGCACAGACACACACGGACACACACACACACACACACACACACACACACACGCACAGACACACACGGACACACACACACACACACACGGATGCATGCACACCAAGTGTACAGGCACTTGGCCTTCGAAAAGAAAAAGACAAGGAGAGCGGAGGAGAGACAGAGTGCAACCGAGAGTGGAGAGCAGCAGGAAGCGGCGGAGAACGCGAGGTGACAGAGGGCGGTTACCCTGGCAACCAGACCTCTGGTGACAGCCGCCCAATCAGTGGGCGGACAGTCAGACACCCAGGGTGATTCCCCAGAGTCGTGGGCTCCTTCTCCCAGCAGCTCACTGGAACTATTTTACATTAGTGATAAATGTGGTTTTTCACATCAGCCCTCAGTGGGATCTTGGCAAAGAGAACAATGCACACTTCGTTTAGCTGCCACAAACTAGCTTTGCACCCACCTTTAGCCGCCTACCTGCATGGGTGGTGTGAGTCTTCCAGTTCACACGTTAAATAAGGACAGAGCTCTCTCCAAAGACACATAAGCTACACTTCAGTCTGGTATAAATGAGGCCAGTGGCATGATCCTCTTTGTTCCACAGTAAGCAAATAAGACCAAGAAAATCCTATTGGTTTTAAGAAATGAGGCTCAGGTCGAGCGTGTGCAGTCAAACTCCCACAATCCCCAGCGGGCGCGGTCCACTGGGAATCACAGCATCGCCTGAGCACGGATCAATGGAAGCCTCTGATTGGTTGGAAGCAGGAGGTCAGTCTGATTTCTAGGTGTTCGCAGTTCTGGGGATTAAAACGAGCGGATTCAAATGAGCTGACAGTGCAGATGCATGAAGGGAAGCATTAAACAGTGCTAAGTAAAGGTCAAAGAAGAAGAACGCTAAACAAGATGGCTTCCCCATAGGTTGGATGTTCGAACATTCCTGTCAGAAATCTGTATGGCTCTTGTCAACCTCGCTAAGGCCCCTGATGGCTTTTTTCTGACCATCTCAATGGCTAAACTACGGTCCTGGTCATAACTGGACTAACCAGGTTTGAAGGACACATGGGCCGGGCTCGTGGCCGTGGTAACCGTCTCTCTTGACAGCGGGCGGGTCAGCGGTCCTGGCCCTGAGTGACAGGCCATTTGCCAAATGAGTATCATCCAGATCCCCCTAATGGGGTCAATGCTGACGGGGTCAACACTACGTCACGCAACATCCATCATCTGGGTGTGTGGAAAAGAGTGTGTAAATGTGGGTGTATGTGACTGAGGAAAAGATGATGTTAGTGTGTGGAGAGAAGCGAGGCGTTAAGGAGAGGGAGAGAGAAAGTTCAAGGTTTTGATGCAAGATGCTCTGTTTGTGTGTGTGCACAACAGTCCAGCATGCAAACACAAGTAAGTTAAAGTGTCATTTTTCTCTCTTTGCATTGTGCTTTTCTCAGTCCGGCTCTCCCCAGCACAAAGCAGCTCACCTCGCCCTTTCTCTTTCTTCTACCAGCAGATCATATCTAATATCTCCTCCTTTCAGCTGCTCTCTCCCTCTCCATTTCCTCTCCTCTGCTGCCTTTGTGTCTCAGGCACACTGTAGTCATTAGGCCAAGGAGATATCTGATGGCAAGCATAGTGCCACAGAGCACACACACACACACACACACACACACACACACACACACAGCCTGACCCACAAATGTTCTTAGTGGCACTCAGCAAACACACGCATGCATAATAGTAACATTAAGACACTGGCTAGAGATGCATACCCTTGTCCAACCATCCACACACACACACACACACACAGACACACACTCATGCAGGTAACCCAACACACATGGCCTACCTCATGCCGCAAGTCATTTGCATGAATCTTACTGTTTTACTACTTAAAAAGCTACAAAAGTCTACCTGTCTCCCTACAAAATGTGACAACACAGGCACCAAAAATACATGATAAAGTTATCAGTAAGCAAGCAGATACAGTTCTTGTCAAATGTCACTGCAGCAGCGCGGAGATTAAACTATGCATGGAACTCTGTCATTACTTCTCCCGCTAATACTGTTAATGCCTTTCAGCGCTTTCCTCTCCATCATCCAATCACACACTCCAGCACCCCATCATCTGCAATTTTACTCCGTGTGAAGTGTGTACACGAATTTCACACTCACACAGACACGAGCCATATGTCCTATATTATGCGCACCCATGTACATAGAGACATTACACGTGGTACACTGCGCACACACACACACACACATACATCCTGGTGCGTGATCCCATAGAGGGGGGATGTGAGCAGGATGGTCTGGTTTGATGTGCTGTCAGATTAAGGATTACCAAGGAGCCCCATTAAAACTTCCAGCAGCACAGTTCCACTTTCCTCCCCCCCATCAGCTATTTGCGAAACCTGTCAGAGAGAAGGAGAGGGAATCAGAGAGAGGGCAAAAATAGGATAGAAAGAGTAACGAGAGGAGAGGGACGGACGGTGGGCGAAGTAAGGCCTAGGAACGGATAGAATTACGAAGAAAAAGAGAGAGGAAAGTGCAATGAAAGTAGTGGAGTAGAAGGCGGGGAGAGAAAGGCCGGCGGATAACCAGCATGTTGTCGGCCTTGATTTACCGAAGTGTGTATTCAGCCATGAATGGGCCCGATACCTCAGCTCCTTCCATTCAGCCAGAGTGAGCCAACACTGCCCTCTACAGGCTGGAGTGGGAACTTCTCATTAGTGTCCTGACTAACAGCCTCTATCTCCAAAAACACAGCTCAGAAGGAAAAAGTGGTCCTTGATAGTGAGGCATTTCAAACATTTTTTTTCCAAATACTGCAAACACCAAATTAAAGTCTGAGAAAGTCGCCCTTTTAAGGCTGCTAAAAGTAAAAAATAGTCACTAAAAGGAAAAACAGTCAGTAGCTAGACATAGCTCTTCAAGCCATAATGGCCCGTTAGGTACCAGCATGTCTCCTGTTTTTATTGTTGTGCTGCAGCTTGATGGATAAGTAATACACTCCTTTGTCATAATGTTAGTTTCTTTTTGGGCCTTAGCAACAATAACCAAAGATACAAGACTAGAATTAGTAGGCAATAGCACTTTTGTTACTGTTGGGAATCTGACATTAGATGGTAGTCTAGGGAGAACACACCAATAATAGTCGACCATTTATTCTGTGAATTTACGTGTGTGTGTGTGTGTGTGTTAAAGCTGTAATTCTTCTACATTTACTGCACTTGGTGAGACTTGGTGTAAAAGTGAAAGTGAGTCGATAAGCCAACACAAAGTGTTGACACCAAGGACACACTGTCCTACCTGGCAAGTGTTCACAGTTCCCCAGCCCCACCCCCCAACACCCACTCACACACACACACACACACACACACACAAACACACACACACACACACACACACACTGAAGACTACTGCATTCAGTGACCTTTTTAAGACCTTGGCTGGGTAAGGGAAGCATAGCAAAAACAGTGCTGACCGAAGGCATTGCTGGGAATGGGAAAACTGTCCTTGTGCAGGATTGGGCGGAGGGCAAACCTAATCAGAGTTTACATCCCATTTTAACCCTTCAATTTGAAGATGTGAGCCTGGAGTAAGAGGGACACGTCAGTCTCAAGGAGCTTGTCCAGCTGTATTTCCCTGATATCAAAAAGACAGATCATAGCACTGCTTTCAGGACAAGGCGACTCATCCAGGTCAAGGTTTTGTTTTGACATGACAGTGGATGTGATGCGGATAAACATCTTCCTGTACAACCTGTTCAATCCACCCAGTCCAACCTGTAGCAACTAATCAAATCAATTGAGTGTGTTGACACAGATATGAGGATTCAATGACCAGAACCAGGAAGTGCATATTCACAAGGAAAGTAAACAAGTAAGAACCTGGTAGACGGGATTGTCCAACACATCAACAGTCCCATAAGCAAGTACCGTGTGAACGACATGTTTCATACCACTATTCTGTTGGACGGCTGCCATCTTGGCGAAGAGGATTCCGGCTGAGTATGGGAATGTGCGGAAAGTCCCTACAGCCCTGATGTGGTATTCACATAGTTCCCTGTGACTCAAATCACCATCAGAAATGAGAAGCACCAGGAAACTACAGAGAAAGCGGAGCTCATTTGCACCCCGGGGAAACTTTCCAACTGTGCGAGCGAGCTGACAGCGTGCAGCATTGATGTTAGTCAAAATCCAGAGCTTTGAGGCTTGTGTACACAGATCTATAAACAAGAAAGCACATGAACGCTACAAGAAAATGTTTTTGCCTCGCATGCAGGGGCATCCAGAAGTTTTTTGGTACCTTGAAGCCTACATTCATCATCGTTGTCTAAATATGAATCACATTGTGCTGATGAGGCAGAACGGTAGAAAGTTGGTCCTAATGGATCAAAGTCCCCCGAGTTCAAAGTTCAAAGTAAACAGTGTTCAAACCAGAGTAAGAGTTTATTAGAGTTAGTTCCTCATAAGATCTTCTCCCTGCCCTTCACAATACATCCTTTGATACCATGAACCATATTTTTTAAGGTGCTGATGAATGCTTGGACCACTTTCTCTGCTTCCTTCTTAGCTTCTCCTTTGAATTCCAACCAGAGATTTGGGGCCTATTCCCACACAGCTGCTGTGACTCTCTAGAGTCTAATGTGAAGGAACAATATGGATAGGTTGAAGGGAAAATCTTGACTGGATGTCTGTAGAGGACAGTCAACTCGGTCCTTGGTAAAAATGTAATAATGTAATAATTCATCAGTCAAATTCTCTTTTTAGGAGTTGCTAGGCAAGTTTGACTTGATGACTATCAGAGAATCTGAATCTTCACATTTCCTACTTATATTTCCCACTGAGCAGTTACAGGGGGCTTTCCAATGCCCTGTGTAATCCATTCTTTCCATGAGATTCTCACCTTGTCAGTCTGGTGGGCTGCAGCTCAAGAAGAGCCTCTTTGCAGTGCGGTCTTCATTCTGAGCTCAGTCATCTACTGCCCCCTGGTGGACCTGCATCCCCGCTGCAGCGTCCTCAGGTGTAAGACCTGTGTAGAGACTGAGTTAGAGTGACATAATGTGTGCGCTACCATGATTTCATCCATGATTGCCGGGCTTGGAATGAAATATCTGACGCTAATCTATAATACGCTTGAAATGAGATTTAAATGAGCCTGAAATATTGTTGCTGCCACTGTGGTCTACATTATCATTATTACTATCACTGCTCTCATAATACCACCTTTATTACTCTGCCATCAACAGCTCATTATGAAAACCATTATGTTTTCCCTCTTTCATCACCCTCTCTCCCTGCAGGCGGTCTGGGGTTGGAGTGACAGAGTCGAGCTGTTGAGCCAGGCATGTCTCTCATCCTGCAGCCAGGCCAGTACAGGATGAAATCTGGAGGAACTGCAGGACAGAACAGCCTGCAGGTCTCAGGCCTCATAGTGATCTGCACAGCTACACTCTCCTCACACTAGAAACTGAAAAGTCCGGTGTGAGTGCATCTATAATTCATTGACCTTTTTACTCCATTCAAAATAAATTAAAGCCATTTCTCATGCTCCATCATGCTTTAATCATATCTCGTGAGAGGGAAGTTTAAAACATCTTTCAACACATTTATTCAGATGCATCCAAACTTTTGTCATTAGAGTCTTTCATAAAGTGTGAAGTCCCTTATGAGTCCCTTTATGAACAGCATCAATAAATTCTGTTGAATCATTTTAGCTTCCTGGGGAAGAGCTACTGTTTTGTTTAAATATGGAAGGACATGGTCTGTGAAATTGATGCACTTTTCCAACTGAATGGAGACAAAGGAACTTCGAATATGTGTCCAGAGTCCTGAGGTCCACTTTGTCCATCTGACAGAGCTGCTCACTGCTGGACTGGAGGTACAACATCAATGAAAATACAGAATCCTGCAAGGCTCTCAAAGTGTGGCATGAATCAGATGTGTGTCCTAATGGAGGCATGGTGATTTATTCATGGAACTATAGCCCACCTGGATTTCATCTTCAACTCATTTGCAATTTGTTGTCGAGGTAAACTTGATGTTAAAAATAATGATGAGTCAATTTATTCTGGACACAGCTTCTACTTATAATTCAGCAGTTGCACATTCCTAATATTAAGTTCCCTGCTCTGAAACTGTTGTAATGCATCAAGGGCCTCCAAGTCCTGGAGAACATCCTCAAACTGCACCTGATCTACCACAATAACACCGTTTTGTCTTTGGTAAAATATTGCCACATCACACAGGATCACGGCTGACTTTATCACACATGGTCAGAAAATAGTTTTTGTGTAAATCTAGCTGAAAACTCTGTTTGGGGTTCGGTTTTACAGATAGAAATTCTGCCGAGTCCAAGACAAATATTTGCTTTTACATCAAAGATTGTCATAGGGGAAAAATATTAGTCTTGGGCCAATACACAGTTCTCTGCTTGTTCAAATCCTCTTTTCAATCTTTGAAATAGAACAGATAATCTACTACTGGTTTTTTGGGTTGGTTTTTTTTTTACAGCAATGTCCTTATCTTTACTGGCCACATGGTTCAGCCAGCAACAAACAAAAGTTATTTAATAGGACAGAGAGCTTTTACACCAGACAAATAACAATCAATCAAATCAATTCTAATAATAACTTTCGAGTGGCACTGGAGTTCCTGTGTCAAGAGAGTGTTTTATAAAAGGTAGATACTAAAAAGAATAACTTAAGTAAATGTAAATCACACCTGATACTTAAAGTCTTTAAAATAAAATCTCCAACCAAAATGGCATCCAAACAAAATGACAACTCAGGTTCTGATGGGTAATGATAGTTCCAAAAACTGTTTTCCATTTCAGCATTGCAGCTTTTATTTCAATAAAATCTGAACCTTTGTCACTGGTCTGCATGTTATTCCTTTGGTTTCTTTAGTTTCTCCAACTTCTAGCACACTAAAAGAAAATGTGCTCATTAACTCCCCACAGTGATGGCTAATAAACTGCTCACATAAAGGCCTGCGAGAAGCTGTGAAGGCTCAGGAGATTACTACACCTTACATAACGCCGTCATTAATCTGAGACTGGTATCTAGTGACTGGAAATGAGCGAGCAGGTAGGGGTTCAGTGTTCAGCGGTGCTCAGGGACACATGGCTGTTTATAGACACCACACTGGCTGTTGTGCAAGTCACTAACAACTACACCACAGATGGCTTCACTTGATAACCATCACACCATGTCAGCTGGTTTACATAAAAAGGCTGTAAAAAAAGAAATGTGGTTGAAAACTGTTTGCTAGTGGCGTTTTCCAACCTGCTTCCAAAATCTTCAATTAAAGTCGAACACTGGAGTTCCTGCATCAAGAGTCGAGGTGAGCGCTTTAAAACATGGCTACTTAAAAAGAATAAATCCAAAATTACCATTCAAATTTACAAACTACAGCAACTGATACTACAAGTCAGTCAAAATAAAATCACCAACCAAAATGACATCAAAGCACACAAATACACCAATCAAAATGACAATGAGCACTAATCAAATGACGTCCAAGAATACCAACCACGATAACACCGAAAACAAAAGCACCAAAAGAAAAAGACATTCTAATGGACAAAAACTGTCAAACAAAATGACATCTAAATAAAACAAATGGGTGGGGACGGTTGGTTTCTATTTGTAAGGCCTGTAATCATTGTAGCAAAACAGAGCTGTGTTTAGCTCTGATGGGTCATGAATAAAGCCAAAATATAGATAGGTTTTCAAATCAATTATTGATCGTATCTCAAACATGGCAATTTGCAGTGTCATGGTAAATGACTTCCCCAAATATTCTCATGATTTTGTTGTGTGTGTGTTTCTCCCCACACTCCCCTTGTCTCCGTCTCCCGCGGTGGTGAGATGCAACATTCCTTTAAGTTTAGTCAAAATTCGATCAGCGGTGTCCATAGTCACTGGAAATATATTTTCTAGAAGGGTAGAGATGTGGGCTGTCATCTGCAAATTAGACAAGACGGAAGTATTTTGGATGGGAAGTGATTTGTGGATCAGTCATGCGATGCAGGCGGCTTCACTTCCCTGTACATCACTGTGTTATGCCATCAGCCCCCTCCCCTCCTGTGTTTGCGGCCCAGAGACGGACGTGTGTGAGCTAAAACCACCTGCGTGACTCACGGGTCAGGGGGCAACGGCTTAATCAGAGGAACCACGCGCCAGACAGCGAGCGCTGCGGTACGGGGTTTTACAGATGACTTTTAAAGGCTATTCTGTAACTTTAAATTGGCTCCGGGGAAACCTGGCGGCCAGTGTGGCATCAGATAATGGGGATTTTAATAAGGGAGAGGAGAAATGTCTCCATTCTCCTTAATCACGCTCTGATTCTCTGCACTCCCACAGTGCAGAACATGGAGGAGAGGAGAGAAGGAAACCAAGGCTGAGCAAATGTGAGATATCCGTTCTCCTCTACAAATCACGGAAATGGCCTAGTTCACAATTATATTTTCTAATATAATGACTATTTATCAATGCAAATGATGCATTAACTCCCCCACTGATTGAACTGACTCAGCTACTCATTTCTATTCATCATATACTATAGCTCGTCTGCTCTTTTACAGTCGAAGATCTTCATATTTTAATTAAAATATCAATAAAGTCAACCTCTGAGACCTAACTTCACACAGAGGAGAAAAACCATCACATCACAAACTGCTGAAAGATCAGCGCCCCCTGCTGGAGCACACCACCAAGACTTTACATCCCCCATTCAGGTCTGATTGAGTAGCATCTGTCTAAAATGCAGGACTTGGACTATGACATATCCAAAGGAGTCACCATCTAACAGAGTAAGGGTCAGATAGCAAAGCCAGGAACTAAAGCTCCACCACAGGACTGGTTTCCTCGGTCCGAAAGGTTTCTCCTACTGGGGGAGGAGAGTGGAAATCTGCTAGTCAGCCCAGGAGCTTGAGAGTGTTCCTGCGCTGGCCCACTTGTCTTTATTTGTTTATTTCAGAGAGCCATGTATACATTCCCCTTCACCTTTACAGACCGCTCTATCCAGGACTGCTCTCTCATGGCTCACACTCTTCTGCTTCCCTCTGTAAGATTGAATTATCTCAGTCAATGAGTGGAAAATCATGAAAAACAGTTTCTTTGGGGAACAACTCGACACACATTATAAATCACACCGTGTTCAGTGACTTGAGAAACTACCTTGCAGCATTCTCTCAAGTCTGTTATGTATGGATCCCAGGAAGACCAGCTGACTCCTATGGCATCAGCTAATATCCTTTAAACTAGAAGTCACAATAAATCACTCAACTGTGAATTTTCAATTGTCTTTTTGTTTTGCACAGAATACAGTAAAATTTAGTCTCAATGTCCTAGATTTCATAGAAAAGTAAAACTGATGGTAAATAAAGCTATTTTCGTTTCAAACTAGAGTCATGCACTATATACTGTATGATTCAGATAGGAGAAACATGGTAAATCATGTTGTTTATAGTCTGTGTATATTCAGCCTCCATCACAATAAGCTGCGCTGATGTTGTGCCATTTGTAGGCTGCCACTGTTTGTTGCACCCCATTATATTTAAATTTATTGGACTTCATTGTCTGTGCCATCTATTGTATCCGCGCCAAGGGTTTTTGGCAGTGTGTTCTTGTTGAAAGTGAAGACAGGGGGAACCTCTGCGCTTCATGAAATTATGTTATTTTCCCATTAGTTTCTATCAATCACATGAATGCCAAAAACTGTATAACAAGATGCTTTTTAATCAGGCATGTCAACAGGATGGTTTGTGTTTGCTCGTTCTTGTAGAAGCTGAGTTGATTTGAAAGCTGGTAGGTGGCATTTAGCTTTATTGGGAAGCATTTAAATTACTGGCAAAAGGTCAGTCAACAAAAATAGCCTTTATTGATAGGTAAAATGATATTAAGGCAAACATAATCCTGAGACTGAGAGACAGGCTGAATAAGTGAACGAGTGAATATTTTTGATTTTGGCTGTATGTTCGTGTTCAACACATTTGTAAAAAAGAAAATGCATAGTGTGTCAACAATGGATATCAGAAATGATTGGCACTGTCTCTGGCTGCATCACCAGACTTCACATCCTCTGATTTGGAGCTCTGTTGGAACACACACACACACACACACACACACACAGTAAATATACTATAGCTATATATTGTATGCTTTAAACTGTGTCTAATGCATGTAAAAGAGATAAGTTACTTTTTGCTGTGTGTTAATTTCTGAACCTGTGTCCTTTATCTTCATATGGAAAAGTTTGTTGCTGCAGAAATGTTCAAATACAATCTTGATCTTTTACATTTTCATCTCTACTAATGTTGCTGATGAACTTCAGGTCAGTACTGATCCCTGAATGTGAACCTGATCTTCTTCCTCTACCTTAGACTTGAAGAGGAGGTTGATGACGCCCTTGGAGCGTCTGTCTGCGGTCCGGTCGGAGGTCAGACAGACGGACATGCTCTTACTGTCCCTCCTGGCTCTGGGGGTGTCCGCCTCCTCGGCCCCCCCCACCACCGACAAGGACAGACCTATGGACGGAAATGAGTGTTGGTATACTGTACAGTGAAACCTCCGTTCATTCCAAGTCCATCCAGACCAATATTTCATTGCTGCTTGAGCTCTCACAGCTGTTCCACTGTTGTACAGCGTGTTTTTTTGCAACGCTGGTGGCACTTTGTGTATGCACAGTAAATCCCCCGGAGCCTGTAGTCAGCTTTGCTAATCAGAGGTAATGTATTAACACGACAGTGAATGCTGGCTCAGCTGGTTTGGTCCAAGATGGCGGCGTGCCAGCGGAGAATCAGTGAATTAAGGTCGGCTGCTAGGTTTTGAAACGTTAGTTCATTTAATTGAGATAATGAAATGTAAAACATCAAATTGTAGGCCAGTTCTGAAAAATGACTACTGAGGAGATTACTCACTTATTTTCCCACTTACATTAGATTTGCTTTAGTTTGTGTTGGGGCAAGCCACTATTGCAACATTCCCCTGAGATATTTTTTACTAAGCTTCAAAGACATGTTCCCACATTGGCCTGTGGTGTGTGTGTGTGTGTGTGTGTCTGTGTTGTGGGAGGGCTGCTGTTGGACAAAAACCTTTCTTTATATAGTCAGTTTTGTGGGCCCTTGGGTCATTAAGTTAAACTTAATCAGAATATGAATGATGTAAACATCCATTTCAAATACCAAAAAAAGAAAAATCAGAAATCAGAGTTACAATGTTTGCATTTGACAGCAGCGGTGTGTGTGTTTGTGTGTGTGTTTGTCACCTGTGATAGCAGGCAGGGATCTGGAGTTGGCGCTGGTCAAAGACACATTTCCTTGGTTGGGCTCAGCGAGGTTGGTGTCACTGCGGAACTCCTGTTTCTTAGACAGCTAGAGGGAGACAGAGATCACAAGCTCACACTCACTAGCCTGGGCTTACAGTCAGAGTCACAATCAGTATGATCAGCAAGGACAATAAAGAGGACAGGAATATGGGTTCAGTCATATGGAAGGGAAGAATCTCAACATTAATGCTTCCACAAATATTCAAAACTGTATCACTGTATACGTCCTTCCAGTTTCTCTCACTTTCTCTCTCACCCATTTTCAGTCCAATTTGCCATCTCTCTCCCTTTTCGTCATACTTCCCTCCCTCCCTCCCTCCCTCCCTCCCTCCCTCCCTCTCCATCCCACTGTCTCCCTCCCTCCCTCCCGCTCTCACCCGCTTGCAGTCCAGCGTGCTCGTCCTCTCTCTCTCCTCGGTGATGAAGATCATGCTGCTCCTCTTCTTCTTCTTCTTGCTCTTCCTCAGTCTGACCTCCCCGTCGGCCACCATCACCACCCCCTCCTCCGCCGCGCTTACGCTCAAGCTGCCACTGGAGCGCTGCAGGGTGGGGGTGCGGGGGGACGGGGAGTCCGGGGGGAGGTCCCTGGGAGGAGGGATGGAGGGAGGGAGGGAGGGAGGAAGGGAGAAGAAGTAGGAAATAGAGGAAGAGAGTCCAATGGTGATTATCAAAAATCAAGAACGGCAAGTTAATACAATAGCAAAAGGTTGTGGCCAGAGGACTGTATATGGGTGGGTCAGGAAACAGTGTGTGTGTGTGTGTGTGTGTTACCTGTCTGCGTGGGACCTGGTGGGAGTCCCACATTCGGACCCCTGCAGCGAGGAGATGGAGATGATGGACTGACGGATGGAGCGCAGCATGGAACGAGGACGAGTGGACTTCCTCTCATCCATGTCCGGCTAGGAGCGAGGGATGAGAGACGGACAAGAAAGTGAGAGAGAGAGAGAGAGAGAGAGAGAGAGAGGGTGAGAGAGAGAGAAAGACAGAGGCGGACAATACAATATGTCAAAGGAAAGTTCTGGAGAATAAGAAAATTCTTATAGCAGATAGTGAAAGTGAATGGAGCTTCTATCTAAAGCAAAGACATCATCATCATTATGGGAGAATTACAGGAGAAACAGAATGCATTAGAGCATGCAAGAATGGCAAAAGTTTCTACAACATAGACCATAACACCATCACTCCTATTCATCATTAGTGTAATCTCTCCTGACCGGGGAGACCCGAGTTACAAGATAATGACCATATTTAGCCCCAATTAGCTCGTCCAAACCCAGTTCTGGTTGCGGAGGCGGATCTGGGTACAAATCCCAAATCAAAGCTTTTCTCAAAGGCTTTCGCGGAGCACTTTGATCTTAAAATTTGGCCCGGGTCAGCTCATTTGCACTTTAATTACTGTGTGTGTCCAGCCTTGCAGGAGAGAACATGTGTAGGATTACGGAGAGGCGCCACATTTCAGTAAACTCTCATCCCCCTCTTTCTCCCCAGCTTCTCTCACTCTCTCTCTCTCTCTCTCTGTGTTCTTACCAGCTCTCTCACTCCATACTCCTTCTCCACTTTTTTCTTCAGCTGTTTGAAACACTCCTCCATGCGCTCATGGAACGGACGCAGGTCGTCGGTCACTCTCTTCCCGTGGAGGGAGATCCCCCCACCTAGTAATGGGATCTATAAATACAAAGGTTCTGTGTTATTGCGTGTATTTATGGTCAGTGTAAAGCTTATGGTGGGATTAGGCATGCAGCGGTGAGTGCTAAGTTATGTTTAGGTGTCTGAGGACGGATGTAAGTCAGTAGAACGTCCTCACAAACATAAAACAAGAACGTACAGTGTGTGTGTGCATGTGTGTGTGTGTGTGTGTGTTCAGTACCTGCCATGCGATGAGGTCTTTGAGGCGCAGCAGTTTATCTCTGTCCTCCGGGTGCTGCTGAACGTACTCCTCGGTGAAGAACGCCTGGCACAGAGGAAATATTAAAAACGACTTTAATAAATGACGGCTATAATTTTCACCTGCTCAGGCAGTTTGTAAATTAATAACTGAATTTTCCACCTGCATATGCAGTTTTAAAGCGCTCTGATCTCATCCTACGTGGGATACGGTTACATTGAATGGCGTTTGAGGGGTGAACAGTAATGATATTTAGGCTTATGAAGAGACCAGACTAACCGTTTCATTGCATTTAATGTCATTTGGACGGCAGAATTAGACTTTGATCATGAAGTGCCTGAGTAGGTGATATGGATATATGATATTAACAGGATTAAAGTCAAGACATCGGGAGAGATGAGGAGTCTCAGAGAAAGGAGACGCATCTTTAGCTCAAGCGACTTTATCCATTTCAAAGTCTAGGGTCAAAGATTCTTCACAGGAAAATGAAAAGCATCGAATTTAGATGGTGAATCATTGTCTTACAGCTATCAGAGGAGTATATAGTGCCTGTCAAAACTCCACACACACACACACACACCGACAAGGACTGTTTTCACTTCACTAAAATGGAGGTCATTGAGAAATACTCAAAGAAAGTCAAAGGAAGTGCAAACTCGAGATGGATGCTGTAAACATGATGGAATGGGTAGTTTTGTGTGACCTCTACCCTTCTTACACTATCATAAAATAAAACAAATATGATGTATTTTCAGCAATAAAACCAGTCGGGACAGTCAGTCTTTTGACATAGTTTAACAAGGAGGCAAATAAAGGCCCACTATCAAAGATTTACATGATATTCATTAAGCTCATGTTCATCTTTTATTATATTTAATAGTACAGTGTAGATTAGTCAACAGCAAAAAAGACCAAATTCACTATCCAAAAACTTCTGTATATCATTATGTGGAGCTATGAGGCGGGTGTGTCCTTGACCTCTGACCTTTTCATACTTGGCAAAGCCGCCCATGACGGCCGGGTCCACGATGCCGTTGAGCAGCATGGAGAGGGGGTTGATGGGAAGGCTCCAGTCGGCCTGGTATTGGTTAATCATGGTCAGAATCTTCTCATTGGTGGACTCCATGGTCTCTATGGCGTTCTCCAGTGGAGACAGGGTGGTCTGGGGGGGGCAGAGGGAAGGAGAACGGGAGTGAAGAGGATAGAGGAAGGGCAGAAGGGAGAGGTGTGAGAGATCGGGAAGGGAAGACGGAGAAAAATATAGGAAGGAGGTAGTGAGTCAGTAGAGGTGAGACAGGGAGGACTTTACACTGGAGGCACTAACTCACATCTAAGGCGGTAGATACAGGTCAAACAACAGACTGAGAGACAGACATGGAGGTAGACACACTCACACCAACTTACATGTTTCATGTCAGTGGCCTCAAACCAGCGCAGGATCCCTGGCAGCTTATAGACGGTGGTGAAGGTTGTGCGCTCGATCCACATAGACTAAAGCAGAGGGATGGGAAGAGAAAACAGAGGGATAACAGTTAAAAAGCATACATGTGAATACTTTGACCAGAATCTCATAACTCATCTTATATTAGAATCCGCGACCTTACCAGGTACTTATTTCAGAATCTGATACTTCATCTCATGCCTTAAATCTAATATCTTATATGGGTTCTGAATGGGTCTCATTGGCCCTATTGCCATAACTCTTGCTCTATCCATTTGAAAACTTAAATTGAAGGCAGTAACTCACAACAAACTCATTGTTGGGGTCCACAGGTCCTTTCCTCACAGGTCTGGAGTAGTGGAAGCGCTGCACGTAGTTGGACTTGTAGAAGCTACACATGGCGCGGGGAGAGGGGGACGGAGACGGAGGAGAAAGGCAAACAACGGAGGCAAAGAGGGAGAAGAGGAGAGAAATCATTTACTACGAGAGGGGGAAATGGCAAAAATATGACATAAGGCTGTTTAGAGCCACACCAATATTTAACTTGATGGAAACTGTATGAAGTAAACGGAGAGATTTGTTGGCACTGACTTGATAATCTGGTCAGGGACAGGTTTGTTCTTGAGGCGCGGGGGGATCTCGAGGACAGGCTGCACTGTGAAACACTGGATATCTGGTGCAGCGGGCTCAGGAAGACAGCATCGCTACAGAACCACATGATGGAGAATATCGCTCCATCCCCGTCTGTGTGTGTGTGCAAAGCCTCTGTGTGCTTAAGGGACGTGTCCATGTTCAAGAGATTGGGCTTTAAGCATGTTTACTTGTGTGTGTGTACCTTTGTTGTTGTGGGTTGGCTAGTGTTGCTTTTGTTTGTCTGTGGACATATTATGCAAATGCAAAGACTGGCAAATCCTCTGCAATATTAATACATGCTTCTGAAACATTTAAAAGGGAATCTGCAGATTTCAGAAAGACATGTTGAGATCTTTTAATACTGCCGTCAGTTGAATTTAAGACCATTTTAATGTTTAGGGACATGACATCCAGTAACTTACTGTGACCAACTGTAAGTGGCAGTAATATAATACAGCTTATGAAAATGCAATCAACACTGCTGCCAGTCACATTGTTTGTCACGCCATTTGCCTTATTTTGTTTGCTTTACCTTCCAACTCTGCCTTCAAAAAATAAACTTGTCACAACAAACATGGTGAAAAAATGAATACATCTAATAAGGGACCAATAAAATAAATACATAATATAACTTTTTAAGGCCTTAAAATTAGATAATTTACTTTAAGACTTTTTGTGTGTGTGTGTGTGTGTGTGTGTTCTGAAGGATACACTGCAGCGGGGAGTGCCTGATGTCGTCCCCTGGCATGGTGGTGGTGTTGAGGCGCACGGCGCTGGGGAACTGGCTCATCAGCTGGTTCTGGAAGTCCTCCCTGCGCTCATACTCCTTACCGCGGTGGATAAACACCTTGTTCTGAACCCATGGGAAAATGGACTGGAGTTAATAATATTTATAAAACAATGAAGTGGTACTTTATCCTGTCATCGCCATAGGGGAATTATTTTTCCACTTGATGTCCTCCGACAGAACAGTCCCACTAGAGCTGCTAGGGATCCATGTCTTGCTCAAGGGAAATGCTTGCCAACAAGGGGGCCTGAAGTTGGGTCGTCCACTTGAAAGAGAGTAGCCCTACTCACTACGTTATCCTAAAAAAGTGTGTCTGTAGTGTGTGTGTATCTGTCTGTCTTAGCAACACATAAGCTGTGTATTTTATACTCATTACCACAGCAGATTAACACACCCGATAACTGAGACAGCTATAAACACTGGAATATTCCATTTCTGCTGCTGAAATCCACAGATCCAGTTTTCCCTGATGGTACTTTATGTCCCATTCCTTCAACTATCTAGTTGGTGTGTTCAGGAACATCTCCACTGCTACAATTTTTCATGTCTCAGCCTCATTGCTTACAATGGAAAAAAAGGATTCTTGGACCCCACTGTGAAAGGAAGGGAGTCATTGTCAATTTGTGTGTATAATCAGTCTGTGTGTTTCTGTGTTTCCTATGTTTCCTATTCTAAGAAAAGTGTGATATTCTTAAAAAGAGATTTTGTCTTGTCTGACTCTCCATTCCCCACAAACAGTGATCATCATACAAACCCTGAGGAAGGGAGGGTAGCCCTGTCCATAGTAGCCCACTGCAAAGTAGTCTGGCTTAGGCCTCAAGATCTTCATGATGTTCTCATAGAACTTAGCCTGCTTCTCCTGCAGAGAGAGAGAGAGAGAGAGGGGGAGAGAGAGAGAGAGAGATATGAGGGGAGATTTTCAGTTATGCACTGTGCAGCCATAGCAGTTTTATCAGCCAGTGCCAATGACAATGCCACCCTCAGCAGAATGCTGGGCCTTTGAGGGTGATAGATTGAGAAAAAGATAAAGCGCACACCATCCAAGGGTAATGTCTGTCATTTATATAACCACATAAATTCAGCATTAGCGAGACAACCGCTGCCGAACACATATAGTGTGAGAGAAAGATTTTCCCATTGTTGGGAAGTGTGTAATTCTCTCTGGGGACGGGAAAAGAATAGTTGAGTGAAGGGGAGACAGAGGAGAGGATGGTGCCGAACCAGAAGTTGAGATTTGGGTATGGAGGGAATCACTCCTGATCACTCAAAGCGAGAGATGAAGGAATCAGAAAGAGTGATTGAGAGGACAAAGTAAGAGGAGTCAGAGAGAGTTTGAAGCTGCTCATGATTGGCATAAAGAAAGCACATATTCGGGGTCATATGGTAATTAGGGAATCCAAAACTAGAACTGGATTTGAAAAAATAAAAAAAAGGATCTTAAGTGTCAAGGAATTGTTCATTTTGAAGCATGGGTGACTGGAACTGGGTGCAAAATAGTGGTGTGCTGAATTTTTGGTAATGTTTGAGTACAGATGACTAATTTAGTGTAAAAACTGCATATTAGGAACAAAATACAATTTATGAAGGTATGACCAAACCCACCAATCTGACCGGTGTCATTTAATCAACACCAAGGAAATAATCTGGCTGTAGGTGGCAATAGATCTCTCAAATTTATTGAGGGTTCAGTAAACGAGGCTGCACTGGAATTGAGCTACGATGCTGCAATCAACAACATTAATAGATCGCCTGAATTCTCGTCCTTTTCTTCAAACTTTCCCTCGAACTCGAGCAAAAGTCCATGCGGGGAGCTCAGGGGAGAAGGCAGCGAAAAGTAAATGTGAAATCATAATTAATGTGTGGATAAATATGGACGTTTGAGTTTGTCATGCATTACCAATCTCTTGCTGAGCAGCTCGTAGTCAAAGATCTCGTTCTCATACTGTTCAGCCAGCTCCTTACACAGAGTAATGGCCTCCTCCCACATCTACACACACACACACACACACACACACACACCAAGGAAAAGAAACAAAAGTGAACTTCATTACACCATCTGCTAATAAATCCACAGCTGTCATGGCGGAAATTCATCTTGTGAATCGTCTCTGTTTTCAGCTCTCTGGAGAGTGGAGGGAAATATCTCTATCACTGCTACAGAGAATAGAACGTGCTCATGGAGAATAACAAATGAATATGATGCTTTCATATACTGCGCAGGCAGTATGACAGCGCGTACGCAACATCATCTATTCCTTAAAAGGTACAGAATCGGAAAGTGGAAAAATTTTGAACTAAGTTTGTGCAACACATATTGATTTCATGGGCTTTTGTTTTGCCCTAAGTCGAGGATTTATTTTGCCTACAGTGTTTTGCTCTGTTTACCTTTTGCTGCACGTAATTTAGAAAGCTGTGTCAATACACCATTAGCAAAATCATATCTTAACTGTCCTGCCAAATACTTTTCACAGCTAAAGTAAATCATTTCTCCAGAGTGTCTACGACCCATTTTTGGGTCCTGATCAACACTTGAAAAACCACCACATTACTTACCGTAGGCAGTGTCTAGGAAAGAGAAACTAATACATTTCAGAGGAACTAACTTCAGAATGTAGCATCCATTTATTCTAACCATGTATGTACGACACAGTGTAAAGGCACGCTGACCTTGCCCTTGTCAAAGTAGTCGATGATGGTGTCGTAGAGCGTTTCTTTCAGCTGCCGCTGGGTTTGGGAGCCGTGGAACTCGAACTGGGGGCTGCACCCATCATCTGACCACTGGGATGGAGAGGGGAAGGAAGAGAGAGAGATACGGAGGGAAGGACAGAGAGAGTACAATACAAGTGAGATACGAGTGGGAGTTTAGACGATTTAATATTGTTGAAACAAACAAAAGAAAAGAAAAGAAAAAAAACAGCACGCCGCCTGCTTTTTGCTGTCCCATTTGTCATTGTGTTGAAACAGATCTTAAGATTAGGGGAGGTGAAGGACTTAAAAGTGAACTGACAGAGTTTTTCCTTTGTTATAATAAATCAATATTAGCACATACGCTTGCCTTACACATAGAGACCCAGCAGTGCACAAAAACAGACAGTACAATGCCCATTCATCACAGAAATTAGATAATAGTTCATCCAATTATTATATGAAATTACACAAAATTCGCTTAGAAACCACAACAATAGAAGGACATAATGAAATCCTACACTGAATTCAGCAGCCAGATGCTAACTGGGATGAATGTTATTTGCAGATCTTTTCCTTTCATTTGTGGATGGTACATTCTGCATGCGGGGATTGTGTGATAGGTCACTGGTGATCTTTTTATGCTCCTTCTGTTGTTGAATAATAAAAAAAAAAAAAAAAAATTCATATACAAATTGTCCCGCAGCCAATGCAGCAAAAATGATTTTAGGCCATAATGACGGCTGAATGCTGTTGTAGACTGTCTAATTGCTGGAACTGTGCTAGCTGCTTAGGCTAGTGGGGAAGAGGATTACAGCATGCTGTGTGTTCCAGCTGGCTCTTTCCATTAGTGTGAACTGGGCATGGCGGGGCTGACAGTGGAGATGAATGGCGACTATAAAAGCTGTTAGAGTTCAACTGCTTTGATGTAATGATACTAGATAGGAAAGAGAGAGAGAGGGGAGAGAGAGAGAGAGAGAGAGAGAGAGAGAGAGAGAGAGAGAGAGAGCAAGAGATGCCCCGATTCCACTGTCCCTCTCTGTGAGCCTCTAAGTGTCCCATAAAAGAGATGAAGAGAAAAGTGAGGTCAAACGCACACACACACCGACACAGATACACACTGACACACGCGCGACAAGACACATGTATGGCACAGACACTCGCACACACACACACATTGCATCAATCACCATAGTGATCCGGCCACAGTGGCCGATGCCATGCAATAAACCAGCCTCAGAGCTTCATCATTTTGGAGGCCGGCGTCGTAGCGACCATTTATCAACCAATAAAAAACTCCCACAGACAAGTGATCAGGCAGACAGGAGGCCGGCACCGGGTCCAGCGTTAAACGACCCTATTCACAATCTCATTTAGTGCATGGGTGTGTGTGTGTGTGTGTGTGTGTGTGTCCTACCTTGAGCAGGCGAGAGTGGAGCAGCAAGGTGTACGCTGCCTCTGTGTAGTTCTCTCCATCCAGGTGAAGGTCCCTCAACTTGTACAGGTATCTGTATCCACACACACACACACACACACAAGGTCATAGAGGTGAAATTAATTGAATATGCAGCTCACACACTTCCCCACTAGA
This sequence comes from Centroberyx gerrardi, assembly GCF_048128805.1. NCBI lineage: Eukaryota > Metazoa > Chordata > Actinopteri > Beryciformes > Berycidae > Centroberyx > Centroberyx gerrardi. The sequence goes on along the minus strand of NC_136012.1, from coordinate 9,971,913 downwards.
TGCCACTGTTACACAACTTGAACAGCACACTGAACTGCATTGGCAATCACAATATTATGCCAACCAACAGTGGCAGAAGGCCTGCAAATGGAACATTTATCCCTAGTGTCTCACCCCCCCCCTCTCTCTATCTCTCTCTCTCTCACACACACACACACAGGCATTTTCATACACTCATACATACCATCAGATGTGCACACAAAATGGAAAAGTCATCCCTGCTGTCACACACACACACATACCCGCATATGCACACACAAACAACTGCACAAAAATAAGAATTCACCAAGCGTGTTCCTATGAATAAACCATTGCGGTATGACTGATGGCATGGCAAAGTGATGTGTTCATGTCTGCCTGATGTTTCGGAACCCATGGATGTTTTATAAGCCTGCCGGGGAGGAAAACAGGAACAATCGAACCCTAGCGAACCAAACTGACTTTTACCCTTTTACACTGTTTCTGTTTTTAGCTTTGATCTTTCTGTCTGTCTCCATCTCCGCTCTGTCTGACTAAAACTTTTTTGCCACGGAGGGCCCGAGGCTGGAATTTCCCATTATACATCGATTATTTATGAAACAAGAAAACAATGGCTCCTAGGTGTTTTTAAATGAGCATTTATCTGTCTGTCTGTGCGGAGTGGAAGCGTCGTCGGGTCAATCAGTCATTCTGTCAGTCTAAACGTTGAATGTTCGCGTCGTGCCTCGGCCTCGCTTTCTCATTCGCACCTCGTCTCGTCTCCTCCTATCTCTTTCCTCTCACTTTTAACCCACTCAATCACAGTCACATGTCATCCTGGCTGCAGATCCTGCTTTCCAGCTCCATCGGTTATGACAATCCCGAGTGCTGTTGACAGTGTGAATTAAGAAAAAAGCAAACATTCCGTCCCTCTCAGTCCTGCTTCCCCAACTCTTGTTTCATCGCTCTCTGCCTCCATCTACTTATTGACTTTCGTTGTTTGACTAACCCCTCGACTCTTATCTACTCATCTCTCTCTCTCTCCCTCTCCCTCTCCTCTCTCACCGTCTCTGTCACCTCTCTCTCCCTCGCTCCCCTCCTCCACTTCCCTGCCTGACCCAGTCTTTTTTTCACCAGCGCCGGTGGTCTTCAACAGCCAGAGGCAACTGGAAGAGAGCCGCTTCACTCCTCTACACCTGGGAGCTATGCCACTCTGCCATGGTGCGGTTTTGTTCAAATCCACTCTGTTCTTTATGGAGAACTATATAATTAATACAATGAAATAAAAGTTGGAGTATTGCGAAAATTTCATTTTAACACCTTAGCTGCAACTTTAATCTCCCATAATTCTCCTCATATGCAAATTAGTTTTGATTACATCACACAACTGCTTGCTGTGATATGGTGGAACATATAGCAATATAGCTAAATCTGTTTATGACTGTAAGACAACACATACTCTGGCATTTTATGATAAAGCACATTGTTGTATAAGCAGTGCTTCTATGTATGTTCGTAATATGCTGTAAGCGGTTCAGTTATTAACATTAATTAGCAAGTCAAGAAGCCTAACATTAGTGTATTCTCCATAGAAGAGATGAAGGCAGCTGATCAACTAGGGAGCCAGAGAGCAGAGATCCCATTCAAACAAACTGATAACTAATTATGTCTAAAAATGCGCTGTGGGTCTGGACAGAATCTCTACTTGTTTTTCAACCAGCCCTTCCCTCCCTCCTCTCTCTCTCTCTCTCTCTCTCTCTCTCCTGCCATCTTACTGTCTCCCTCTATCTCTCCACCTCTCTCGCTCCCATCATCTCCCTCTTTTCTCCCTGCTCTCCCTCCTTCTCTTCATGCACATGTTGCAGTCAGACCAAGGGCTGATCCTGTGGATTTTGACATTAATTCAGCAGGACTCATATAATCCCTTGTCAGATTATGGAACCACGCACGCATGCATGTACACACATTGAGGCACACACACATGCATATACACACAAAGCATAGGCATACACTGTCTGAATGTACAATATGTGGAGACTCAGTACATACATACCTGATATACATTCCTTCGCGATTGATGTCCTTGTAAAAGTTCTGAAAAAAGAGAAGTTGTGTTAGTGGGAGTCTTTGTGTGTATGTTGTGTGTGCGTGAAAGAGAGTGAGAGAGAGAGAGAGAGAGAGAGAGAGAGAGAGAGAGAGAGATAGAGAAGGAGAAAGAGAGAAAGAAATTATTTTCAGAGTGAGGCTTGTGGAATGGTTGTAAGTTTTGTGTGTTTGTGGCTGTGCTCTTGAGTGTATGTCTGTGTGTGTGTGTGTGTATGTGTGTGTTTGTGTGTGTGTGTGTGTGTGTGGTATAGTGTATGCCTCAGACTGCAGGGTGCGTATGTGTGGGAGTGTGTGCATGCGCATGTGCTAGTGAAGCAGCACAAATTCCCAGTTTAATGAAGTTTAATGACATCTTCTGAGAACGGAGGAGTGGAACGACCTGATGTAACCCCACCTCCCATCACCAGCATGAGCCAACAGACACAGGAACACACACACACACACACACAAATATATAAAAAACAAGCTCAATTACTGTGATCCACTCAGTGAGGACAAAACATATGCATATTAAAATGGTGTTGCTTTATATTTTGCAAAGAACAGACACCCCATTGTTTGTATCAATGCATTTTAAAGACACTTCAGTAGCAGCCTTTGATACCGTCCTTTGAATTAGACAACTCTCGGCTACTGTGCATCATCCCTAACTGACCCATTAGACCACAGTGGCAACTGCTTCAAAATCCCCATTACAGCCATCACACAGCAATATAGTGTGAATAATTTACCATCCGATATGTAGGAAGTGATGCCTACAATGGCAGCGGGCTTCTGTGAGCAGCTGAATGAATCCCTGGAAAGCCAAAGTCATACTGGAAAGCCTTTAGCCTGAGGTTAGCGGATGAGAGGGCATGCCAGACTGTTGTGTGTCTGTGTGTATGCATGTGCGTGTGTGCCACACGTGCATACGCCTGCACGCGTGTGCCACACGTGTGTTTCTGTGTGCTTCTGCAAGAGGAAGCATAGCAAGTACATGTGTAATTGTGTGTGGGTGCGTGTGCGTGTGTGTCCACGTATGTGTGTATTCCCTCGCTGAGCCTAGCCTGGGGTGCATGGATAAGAAAGCATGCTAAAGCCTGCCAGCCCGCAGTAGGGATTTTTAGTTATCCAAACAACTGAGAGAGAATAGCTAATGGGCAGCTACCAAAGTCTACAGGCTAAACACCCCTGCCATGCGCCAGGAGCCCATCTTCCTCTGGGGAGACCAACCCATCACAGGCTGCAAAACACAAACTCACATCTGCTTATCATTAATTGACCCTCCTAAACGGTTATGTCTCAGAAATGTCTTCAAAAATAAACATTCTAGGAAGGAATTCGAAGAAAACAAAAAAAAAAAGCAGAGATTCAACAAGGAAGAGTATGGAGGATGAATTATGGGATTTGATCTGCGGTGGAGATGATCTTATGGTGGCTATGTGATCCGTTACTAAATCTAAGAATAACGTGGGGGAGAATCTGATTAGGAGATCACATAAAAGAAAGGATGTGGAACAGACAGGGGCTGATGCAACCCTGTGCAAACAGTCACACACCAGACACAAGGATGAATCTTTTCCTTTAGATCAATCAGCACGAAAATTAAAAGGGGAAAAAAGGGAAAAAAGGGAAAAAAAAGAACTTGGCATGAAAGACAAGATATAAAATCAGTGTTTCATAATGAATCACTCTTCAATCAGTTTGGCTCCTTTGGTAGGGGTGAGATTATTGATCGAGATCTGTATGGACCAAACTCGCATAGAAGGTCTGTTCTAGGAATAATCTTTTAATTATGAATGAGATTATTGATGTGTGTGTGTGTGTGTGTGTGAGATCAGCTCCTCTACTCTGTGAAGTCTGATAGTACAACTACAAAGTAGATGAAACACAAGGTTAGTGCCAATAAATGTAAATCCACGGTGAAGCATTTCAGATGCAGAGCATATGGGAGTTTGTGGAGCGGCACCTGAGAGCGTTTTCCACCGCCATCAACAAAATATGTTAATGTTCCCCCAATACATGCAGAATGTATGCGATGGCAAATTGTTTGTTTTGGTCGTGTGTTAAGACACCTGCTGTATATTTCCTATGCTGGCATTTGGTATTTTCCCTTTGGATACTGCGAGGAGAGCTCAGCTGGCTCATTGTTGTGCATTTCCCAGGAGGAGGGACTTACCAGAAGATTGACGGTGCAGCTCATGCGGTTGTTGCGGCTGTCGTCGCTCATCACGGTGCGGTAGTCGAGGAGACGGACGAGGAGGCCCTTCACCAGGGCCACGAAGTGCTCCACCTCCGGCCTCAGCGACAGCTTCTCGGCCGCACACTCCAGCAGGCTGGCAGATAGGATCGAGAAGTTAACAAGCGCGGCCGAGAGGATTCTGTACTGATATTCAACCCCTTCAATTTTGACAAGTTCGGTGAAAGTATCGCTGAAGTTGACATCACAAAATGTGTAATGTTGTTTGTCAAGATTGAAGTTTTTCTTTTAAAAGAGAGCAGGCAGTCCACTCTCCTAAGTATTTTTACTTCATTCACATGATAGGAAAGCCCATGTGCGTCCAGATATGGTGGTTTGATCCGTATTTGTATCATTTTGTACAGTGCTTTTGCAATGCAATCATTTTAACTATTAGGTATTGGTGTGTAAATTAAGTATTATTTATAGGGATGGGATGCGCCAAAAATGTGCCAATATGTGTCATGGGGCAGAAAAATGAATCGCAATATTAGCTACATTTTATTCTGCTGTAGTAATCACAAATGAGACAGCTTGACCATCACAATTCTCTCTCCATCAAGCTCTCCATCGATATTATATTATTTGCACTTTGTAATGACATTTTTAAATTGTTGTTTACATCGCTAGAAAGATTTGTGGTTCAGAAATAAACATAATTCTGCACGAGTTGTTGTCATTGAACTTCTATTCATTACATCGCATCGTGGTTGTATCGAATTGTGAACCTCATATCGTATAACAAACTGTGTTGTGAGATAAGCATCTCGTCCCATCCCTAATTATTTCATATTATATCAAGCATTACTGGCTGCTGTGAAATGGGTGAAGGTATCATTGTGGTGGATACTAATACTCGGCTTACATGGTTTCCAGCAGTTGCATGTATCGCTCATCCCCTCCTCCGCCCTCCACCTCATGGTCCAACTTCAGAATGATCTCGTTCTCAAACTACAGAGAAAAAGAGAGAGAGGGGGAGAGAAAGGGCAGAGGGAGATGAGAAAGCAAAAAAGGGGTAGAAGAGAAGGAGGGATCAATTATGCAAGCATAATTAAGGTGGCTTTTTTACTTTTATGTGCAATGTCACAGGTAATCGATGGGTGAGCGCCTTTTAAGTGTATGCCAGTGTTTGTGTGCAAGTGTGTTTGTGTGTGTGTGCACAGTCATCAAAAGTGTATGTACATCCATCGCTGTTAGTTATGTGTATGGCTGTATTTGTGCATGTGTGTCTATGCATGTGAATTCTTCTATGGGTGTGTCAGTGCACGTTTGTGACCGAGTAACGTATTCCTGCATGTTTCTATGTGTGTGTGTGTGTGTGTATGAGAGTGTGTCTCTGTGAATCTTTACCTTGTGGAAGTTCCCGGAGTGTGTGTGTTCGCAGGTGATCATGTCGAAGAAGATGGGGATGGTGGCCCTCCTCAGCTCCTCCTCTGGGATCAGAGTCATCTCCAGGATGGGACCCACCATGCCAGGGATGAAACAGATCTTGTGGCTGCCTGCAAGACACACACACACACACACACACACACACACACAGATATGTGCGAACATGCACACAAAAACATGTGACTATCCTTATCCAAACAGAGAAGCAGCGAACCAGCCACATTTGCATGAACTAGATTGTTTTCTTACCGAGTTTGTACCACATGTCACGTATGGCAAAACCAATGAGTCTCCTCATATCTCCATACCTGAGACAGAGAGAGACACAGAGAGAGAGAGAGAGAGAGAGAGAAAGAGAGAGAGAGAGAGAGAGATACAGGAACAGACAAAAAGAGAGAAAGAAATCAACTCCTTGGTTTAGGACCAATGTCTCGATCAATAATGTTAATCTCTCTCTCTAAAAGTGAATGGCCCGATGGGAAAGATGATGCTGCACTAATCTGCCCCAACTAAATTGAATGTCTATCCATAGGCAGCACACAGTTTTAATAGGAGGTGGGTGGGTAAACAATAACGCTGAGGCCACAATAGAAATCACTGAGCGTTTCATTAGAGCAAGGGAGAGTAGGTGAGCTAAATAAGGAGCGATTATATCGCCTTTCTCTCACTTGGCTAGGATCTTGTTCCTCTTGGTCGGCGAGAAATGCTGAAGCTGCAAAGACTCCTGGGTAATAAACGCCACCGCCAAGTGGAAATAGTTATTCCACAACTAGAGAGGAAGGAAAAGAGAGGAAACGGATGATGGTAGATGCAAGTGACAGAATGGGGAACCATGTTAAGCAGCACAGGCAATAAATGGGCAATGTCAGTATGAGGTAGACCTTGTATTTAGAGACACACACACACACACACATACTGACCTGCACTTCAAAGTCGTCGTTATTTAGGAACTTGCGGTTCATAGTGTCAGCATATGTATTGATGGCTCTCAGGAACACTCTAATGGACACACACACACACACACACACACACACACACACACACACACACACACACACACACCAAATATGCAAACCAAGTAATGTAGCACTGAATCAAGTGAAATGGAAATGAATGCTGATGATATAGCACCAGAATCAAATGATGCAAAAAATAACTTGCTCATACAGTCGTTGGACCGTCGATGAATTATTAATAAAAACAAAACCACTTTTGGGTAAAAAAAAAGAAAGAAAGTAATGTCTAGGCATTAAAAGATGGGAATTTCAAATGGTTCACAAATGCTATTTTCCTGCTGTGACAGCTGCTGCAGTTCCATAGCTGTGTCTGCTGCTACTTCAGGCAAGACTGTCTGGATTGCTTTGGATTCAAAACTTCTGTCAAAGTGATAGAATAAGGCATTACATGATAATTTAGCACAGTATGGATAGTGTGCAGGTGTGAGAGGAAGTTTAGCTGCGTAGTGAGCTTGCTCCCAATCTGTTTCTGCCCCAACACTATCTATCCGTCATTGCTATCCCCGAGCCAATTGCCGTTCCCTCTCCCTCTGCTCCTTCTCTCATTTTCTTTTCAGTGGAGAGTTTCTCTCTCTCTCTATCTGCCCATCGCTCCCCTCACCCCAGTCTACAGCCTCTCGTTATCATCCTCTCTGTCTCTTCCTCCGCCTCATTCTCACTTTCTCCCGTCTGCCTTCCTCTCTCTCGCTCTGTCGCTGTCTGACACAGCTTTAGCCACTTGATAGCTCTGTCAGTTGCGTGCGCACCACACACACACACACACACACACACACACACACACACACCTACCCACCTACACGTACAGAAACACACAGGCACATACAAACACACATGCACGCACATATACACACACAGATAACCTGCTCTCCATCACAAACACACGCATAGCTTTCCCTCCTCCACTTCCCTACACACACACACACATCCGGTCACATCAGCCTTTTTTTTCGTCGTCCCAGCCTTGATCCCAGCTTTACTATCTCTCTGACTTATCCCCGCCCGGGTGTGTGTGGATGCACAAGTCACTGCAGACATCAACAATCCTTTAAAGGGCAAAACCGCCATGCCTTGTGGGCCCGACAGAAGGTCACTCCTGCCTTAATATGACTTCATAACACATCAGACTTTGATAAACACAGCGGGGAAGTTGAGACCCACGGAGGTTAGAGAAGTGGGCTTGGGACCAAGAGGTTGGTGGTTCAAAATTCTGGACCGACTGGGAAATTCTGGGTGGGCAAACTGCAGTAGAAGACTGGTTGTACTGGGAATCTCCAAGGTGTGAATGTGTTTAACTGTATGAGGGCTGAAAACCAGCATGCATGTTCAGTCAAACTTCCCTGGAAACATAAAGTTGAGAAAATGTCATAAATAGTTTGGCAGTGTAAGAATGCTTGTATCACGCCACTAGAGCTTCTTAAAATGAAGATTTAACGCAACTGATGAATTTAAGTGGACAAGCCTTGTTGGATTGCCTGTCAGATTTCTGTACTTGTAAGAGGACAGAAATTAGAAAAAAAAAGGAAAACATTTTATAAAGTTATTAGGCGCTCGTAACTTTTTTAAATAGTTCTGACAGCAGTGTAGAAATTGTCTAGCAAATTACCTCATGTCTGGACTGCAATCAACAACTGTCAACAGAATAGAATATGGATGGCATGAATGGATGGCAGCCCTGTAGGGTGTGTGTAGTGTGTGTGTGTGTGTGTGTGTGCATTATGGTACCTGTTTTGTACCATGATCATGGCCATCCAATCAGAGGGATAGACATGCTTCCCTATCAGGTCCTTGAAGAGCAGGAAGGTCTCCATCAGGAAGTCCTGCAGTAAAAAAACACAAGGCAAGGAGGATGTTCATATGTGATGGTGTGATAAGAGAGCTGGTGAGGAAGACAGCTACTACTTGCTATGCATTTGTAACTTGTTGATGTATTAACATATATGTACTGTATATTGTGTATTTGACACAGGTCTGGAGGCGTGTGTGTGTGTGTGTGTATATATATATGTGTGCACTTACCACTAGATCGGAGGTGCCAGTGAAGGTTTCTATGTATGTAGAGTAGTGACGGTCGTCCATCTGACTGAGGATAGCTGTCATACAGGCTACCACCCTGGACTAAAGAGAGAGAGAGTGACAGACAGACAGAGAGAGAGGGAGGGTTGGGGGTGTGGGGGATGGGGGGGGTAGGAGATGGCGACAACACCATTACATTTTGGGCATTGAGCAGCCGCTCTTATCCTGAGTGGCATACATTACAAGCCTTGGAAATTAAATCTCCCAAGGTAATTTGTTGCTGCACCATGTCTCTCTCGGCCTGCCTTAAAAAAAGTAGCGTAGAAACGATTCAGACAGTTCTGTGACCTGCGGACCTGTGCCACAGTCTAAATGGTAAGACTGAACATTTGAGCATGACCAGCATCACATATTTCCTATGGGACATGGGACAAGAAGGCAGTTCCCACAAACAAGGAAAATGGTTAAGAGATAGTGTTATTTTTAAAGGTGCTATGTGTATTTACATCAATAAATCATTACCACATTGGTTTTGAGAGATTGGTATAATTAGCGACCATTACCAAGAAGACTGGCAGCCTCTGTTGGCATCAACACGACATTTTACATTGTGTGCCACCAGGTGGGATTTCAAAGAAATTATTGACGGCACAAAACGACATCGCTTTATGGCACAAAACAGGAAGAGGTCACTGTTCTTCCAGCACAAACAGAGCTAAAGCTTTCAGTGTTTCTGGCAATGGCAGATGGAGGAAGGACTGAAAGGCAGATGGAAAAATCACTTCCAACATGTTTATCCTCTTCAGAAAAGCGGAAAAAAAAGAGAAAACACCAGAGAGGGGGACAAGTGACAACATCCTTGTTGCAACAGAATTGTTTCCAAACTGGCCTGTTTCCAAAACAGCTTTGGAAACAGTTTTGAACTCATATCAGAAAGATATGTATGTCCTGATTTCACAAAACGATGCAGGCAGCAGCTATGGACGACTACAAACGTCGTCTCAACGTTCATGTTGGTGCTGTATTTACACAAGTTTTCAACACTGCAGACTGTCATATCAACATCTATTCAATTGCTGGTAGGCTACCAGTCATCTCGACTATGGTCTCATTTGTTTCCAGTAAATTATACCAATTTATCACAATTAATTTGACAATGACATATTGATGTTTAACATGCTACACGTAGCACCTTTATAATAGAAGTACTGGGTAAAACCAGGGAGTATAGAAAGAAAGAAAGAGAGCTGGAGGAAGAGGGTAGGCAAAAAAAACCAACCTTCAACGCATTTCAAGAGAAATTACAGCTAAGCGTGTGTGAAAACTACTTATGCCGAGGAAAACTCCCTGAGCTGGATTAAAACAGGAAATCCGTGGAGATGTTAACGCTAACCTCTCCAGATCCAGAGGGGGGGGCAAGAGGTGAAAAGAGAGAGGGAAGGAAAGAGGGGCAGTAGAGGAGAATTGAGCAGAGCAGAAGAGGACAAAACTGAACAGACATGACCAGAAGTGGACAGGATAGGGGAATAGAAGCGGACGCGAGATCGATGGAGGGCGTGATTTGTAGGCGTGACGCATCAAACCGGCATCAGCGCGGACGCCGCCGAGGTGGCGTGGACGGCGAGGCAGTCGATATTTCTCAGACTTCATACAGGATCCTCGTTCCTGAGACCGGCGAGCGAGGACATTGTGTTCAGCCCGCTGCCGGCCCTATTCATCAACCTCCAATCACGGCAGAACATCGCTTCCTTCTCTTCTCCCCTTATTGTTAAGCACTGTTTCCCACCCTCCCTCCATCCCTCCATCCCTCCATGCCCTCCATCTGTTTGTCTGATGTTGCTCTCTCAGTCACTTCTCTCCGTGAACACTCTTGTGTCTGTAAAATTACCTATTTCTCCTCCCAGCAAACCTTTCTCTAATGTCTCTCTGTGACTCTCTCACTCTTCCTCTAGCTCTCTCTCTCTCTCTCTCTCTCTCTCTGGGTTCTTTTCTTTCCATCTCTGCTTGGTGGCAGAAGAGGGGAAGATGAGAGAGAGAGAGAGAGATGGAGGGAGGAAAAGATAGAGAGGTGATGGATGGCTAATTGAAGATGAAAGATGAACTGCATCTGAATTTTTGACGGCTCTCCTCTGATCAAAATGGGCAGTGTGAGTGAGTGTGTGTGCGTGTGTGTGTGTGTATGTGTGTGTGTGTTTGTCCTTGCCTGCATTCTAATCGAAACACATATGTTCACTAATACATACCTTCTGTGCATCATTTTTAAAGCTAAGTTAAAGTCACACATACACACACACACACACACACACACACACACACACACACACACACACACACACACACACACACACACACACACAGATTGATATTCCGCGGATGCAAGCAGCCCTCATGTGTTTAGTGAGACTGGAGTCGCCTGAAGGGTTAGTCTTTAACAATCTCCAGTCAAACACTGGCTTCCTCTGACAAAACCACACACACACACACACATAGTACTCTGATACACTCTCACAACAGTCTATCAGACATATTTGAAGATTTCTCTCTCGCACTCTCTCTCACACAATCACACAGACTCTCAATCTCTCTCTCTCTCTCTCTCCTCCCCCTCCTCACACAGTCATTTTCTGTCAGTAATCTGCATTACATAAATTTCTAATTGGGAGAGTGTGTGTGTGTACGAGAGCTCGGCGCACCGCAGGTTTCGCCCCCCCTGGGTGGAGCATGACACCAGAGACCCTGTCAACACACTCCCCTCTTTAATCTCTCTTCCCCTCTTTTCCCTCTCTTCCCTCCCCTCTTTTCCCTCTCGCTTCCTGATCACGCGGTTTCGTCCCCGAACGGGCGGGGAGATCTATTTAGTGTGACGCCGCTGCCCGCCCCGCTGCCTTTTGTCGGGGGATAAAACATTCACGTATAATCACAAATGCATGTACAGTGCATGTGAGGAGCTCCATTCCCAAATGAGATATCAAACTCTGACAGAATTACAGCCTGGGAGAGTCGTCCTGTAGGGAGAACATGTATTTTGTTGTAATACACCAGTAACTCATGTGTACGACATGCTATTGTTATGATAACATTTATAATGACATATAAAACATGCACTTAAGATGCATTAAAAGTGATGGAGAAGTTTTAACATACATATACAATACAAATCCTTTCATCAGATGGACTATAAAGTCTATATCATCCCTCAACATCCCTCCATACTGACATCAATATAGCCCTTTCTTTTTTTATTCATTAGGTTTTGTCATAATATGGCTTTTAGAAGTAACTAAAGAACTAAACACCCCTTCCATCCCAATAGAGCCCTTTCGCTCTCAATATCCTCCTTGTCGACTGTTTCTTGCTAAACTGACACCTTGCATCACACTGTCACAGCAGGCAAAGCCTCGGTGTCCCATCCCGAGGTTTTACCTAAAATAAAACTTGACTAAGGAATCTCTATCCATCATGCCTCATCAAAAGCCTGATTAAACCAAGTATGTCTTCATCGATTAGCGTTAATTTACTTGTTCACAGGAATAATGAAACAGTGCATGTGACATAATGAAAGTCAGTGCACGAATACGCCGTAACGAGGGAACAAGGTCAATTCTGTCCGGACCTGAGGCCGCCTTGTGTCTCGTGCCCTCCATGTAGTAAATTGTGTTCTTGCAAAAAATGTGTTTATTTCTCCTGCAGCCACTCCCAGGCTCTGTACAAATTGCTGGTATGAAAGGAAAACTCTGTACAGAAAATTGGTAGTTTTTGTTAGAATTGTTGGCTTTCTGAAGACTTTTATTGACATAATAGCTTTTAGAGAATGAAATCATACACATCTATGTGGACAGAAACACACATGCACACACACACACACACACACACACACACACAGCCAGTGATTTCAAACAGTTAAAAAAATCTGCTATGAGCAAAGATGACAATGGCTGATCAGAAATAGGATTAAAAACAGAGTAACACACACACACACACACACACAAACAAACTACTCTACAGTTACGTACTTTCTGGTTTACTTGTATCCACTGTGTGTGTGTGTGTGGGGGTGTGTGTGTGTGGTAGATGGTGTTTAAAGAGATTGAGAGCATAAGTCCTCAGAGAAGACCAATTACACTGAAGTAGGGCGATACATGTGATCTCCACCCCATCGCACACACACACACACACACACACAAACACAAATACACAAACACACGCTCAAATATCTGACCAACTGTTTGCAGCCTCACACACAATTGTGCTTCAACACACAAGACATATGCATATGGTATGACACGCAAAGGCATATGGAAAGCATATGTCCCTTGCATATATTAATGAATTGACAAATAGAGTGTGTGTGTGTGTGTATGTGTGTGTGTGTGTGAGAGAGAGAGAGAGAGAGAGAGAGAGAGAGAGAGAGAGAGAGAGAGAGAGAGGGAGAGCGCTCTGGGCTTGTTCAGGCAAAGGTCTTATGCAACAGTGAAGAGATTACTGAAAAAGCAGGACACAGATGCTGGCGAGGTCTGGGATTTCTCTCCCTTCCTCTTCCTCTTCTCTCATTCTCTCTCCCTCCATTCATCCATCCATTTTCTCACTCTTCCTTCGTTTCACAAAGCCAAATTGAAGACCTTTTTAATGCTACTTGGAAATGGATTTAAGACCACTTTAAAAACCATAATAAAGACACAAAAAGGTAGCAAAACGCTGACAATATGTTTGGCATATTACAGCACATTAACCCTGTTCTGTATTATTTGAGTCGACATGCATGTGGGTAATATACTGTAATACATAAGAAAATAAAACTGAAACTACTGCTGGTCCGATTCAGATCTTTTGCTTAAACTACATACTGTAATAAATGGCATTTGCCTTAATTTCCCACTCTGCGTCATCTACATAATCACTGAAGGTAAAGAACCTATTAAAACCTCTAATTTCATAGATGCATCAAAATGAAAAAATCTAAACTTAATTGAAAATAAACCTGCATAATGGTGAAAAAATGAAGACCTCCAATTACTGTATTTAAGACATTTTAGTACTTTCTAAGGCTTTCAATTTAGATAATTTGGAGAGCTTGGTATATTTCTTTAAGATTTATTCAGACTTTTCAAGGACCAGCAGACAAACAAGATGCTCAAACAGAGAAAATGGGCCCACACACATGAACAAGCGCGTTTCAATCAACAGCACAGCGGAATACCAAAGCGCCCGCGCATTCAGATCCACCCAAATACTTCCAAAACCGGTCCACGAATGTCTCGCTGCTCATCCTTTAAGTCTGTCTCTATCTAAGCCTTCCTCTCCTCTCCCCTCCTCTCCTCTCTCTTCTTCTGTCGTTCCTTTTTGTGGCGTCCCCCCCAGGTGAGAAGTCATTACGCCGCACTCATCTGTGATTTTCCATTTTTTTTCTTTTTCTTTTTTTTTAAATAGAACATCTAAAAAAAACAGTCTCATTGGAAACCCGCGGCGTCACGCGCTGTACCAACACAGACACACGCTCCTCTTCCCCCTCTCTGTGTCTAATACACACACACACACACACACACACACACACACAAACTAAACTACACATACAAACACATTTCCAACACCTGGGGGCTGCGGTGGGTACTGGAAGGGGGATGAAAGAGAGAGATGGATTGTGCGGAGGTGTAATTAGACTGTCTGTAAGTGTGTGTGTGTGTGTCAGAGAGAGACAGACACAGACAAACTATGTGTGCCTGTGTGCACGCATGTCAGTGTGTGTGTGTGTGTGTGTGTGTGTGTACGTGCATGCGTGTTCACTGTTCAGAAGGCAGATCAATGCGTCCTCAGCCTCTCATCTCTGTCAAGTACAAAGAGACACAAGAGTCGCAACAAACAAGAAAGACAAAGGAAGAGGAGGAGGGATGGATGGATGGGCAGGTACAAGGAGGAGAGAAAATGAGTGTAGATGAGAAAGAATAGCAAAGAAGAGAAAGACAATCAGAAAACAATCGGGCAGTGGAAAGAGGTAGAGAAAGACAAACAGAGAACGAGAGCCAGAAAAAGAGAAAAAAAAAATCATTTACAGGGGAATCTCACTGTCCTCAACTTTGTCTTCCACTCAGAGGTTGCACTCCTCCGTCGCCCCTCCTCCTCCTCCTCCTCCTCCTCTTCCTTGCCAATGATATGCTTCTCTTGTCATCGCCCTCCCCTTCAAAATCAAATTACTGGGAGCTTACAGCCGGCGAACACAATTCACGGCCGGGGAAGCTTGTGTGTGCGTGCATGTGTGCTTTTGTGTGCATGCGTATATAATCTTAGAGACCCTATGAGTTGCATTGCACTCTAGATGTTTATGTAACCTACACACACACACACACACACACACACACAGAAACCCTTTTGCTCATCTCATTAGAGGTCAATTGAAACTCGACACAAGGTGAGTCGACAACTTTGCAGCGGCGCATACATCACCAGTTATTTTCAGATGGGGGTCAGGACACTCGCATGGACACTTTATCAAGGGACCGCACACACACACACACACACACACACACACACACACACAGGTATTTGCGCGTTAGCATTATTCATACACACACAGACACACACTTTGATGTGTGCACACTTACCAATAGTCACAACTCAAAAAACAATTACATAAGCAAACAGGCACAAGGACGCACCTGTTTGTATTACTGTACTTGTGAGGACCTTCACATTCATTCATTTCATAACCCCTAAACCTCACCTCTCCACTACATGTCTAATTTTAACCTTTATCTTAACCTAAACCTAATCCTAATCTTAACCCTAAACCCAAGCCCTAAATCCTAAACCGGCCCCTTAAAGAAGAGAGGATCAGCGAATTGCCTCACTTTGGAGGATTTTCCTCCAAAGCGCCCACCCACACACACACACACACACACACACACGCTGCCATTTCACAGTGCGCAGAATCATGACGAAATTAATCACAAACACACAACTCCAACCGTGCACAAAAGACGAAGCTTCCCTAATTAAGCATAATTAGGACCTGTTATCATATGTGGTTTAATCTCATTTTCTTTTCATTTCATCTAATTTTCTTTTCATTTGCCTCTACAATGAAGCAGCGCCACTCTCAGCTCTCATGAATGAGAGAACGTCAGAGAGAGAAAGGAACAGAGAGAGAGAGAAAGAAAGAGAGAGGGGGGGGGGGCTGGCTAATAAATAGCCCAACACAGGAGATGAGGGAGCCAGAAGTGAGTGTGAGAGATGGAGGGATGGGGGGAAAAAAAAGAAAAGCAGAGGAAAAATGGCGTGAGGAGGGTAAAGTGGGGCAGGAAAGCAGAAGGACAGCAACAAAAAAAAGTCCGAAGGGGAAGAGGAGGTGAAGCTACAAGGGAGCGAGAGAGACAGAACAAGAGGGATAGAGAGAGAGAGAGAGAGAGAGAGAGAGAGAGGGGGGGGGGGGGGGGGCAATGGAAGCCAGTGTTCACACAGAGAGACAAAGATATAAATAAATTGAGTGATAGAAGCAAGTCTCTGTGAGTGTGTGTGTGTGTGTGTGTGTGTGTGTTGGTGTGTGTGTGTATCTTGGCTCGACTCCCGGGAGCAGACACTTCTATGCTGCCAAAGTTGCGATGGGTCTTCCACCGTGCCTGGGCCACCGCACACACACACACACACACAAACACACACACACACACACACACACACACACACAAACACACACACACACAAAACCAGGACATGCCACAGGATTAAACATCAAGAAAGAGGCAGAAAAGGGGAAAGAGACTGAGAGAGAGAGAGGGAGGGAGAGAAAGAGAGAGCAAATGAGAGAGAGAGAGAGAGAGAGAGAGAGAGAGAGAGAGAGGGGGGGGAGGGAGAGAGGGTGAGGGTTAACAGGGGTGAGAAAATGTGGGAGGTAAAGAGAGAGAGGGAGAGAGGAGGGGGTAGAGAGATAGATCAGAGAAGGACAGCGAGAGAGGGAGGGATACACCATGAGAGAGAGAGAGAGAGAGAGAGAGAGAGAGAGAGTGAGAGAGAGGAGGGAGGGAGGATCATTGGGCTCCGCGAGCGTGCGAGGATCAGCAGCAACAGAATGAGACGGAGAGATAGAGAGAGGTAAAGAAGAAGAGGAGAGTGCTACTGGGGACTAAGGACTATCACAGACGAGAGAAAGAAGAGAGAGAGAGAGAAGGAGAATGAGGGAGAGGAGGAGAGGAAAGCAACGAGAAGCATGCAGATGAAAGAGGGGGATAAGAAGAGGTAAGTGACTGAGTGAGCAATGAAGGACAGTTGTTAGCAAATATTAGTGTGTGCGTGTGTGTGTGTGTGTGTGTGTGTGTGTGAGTACATTATTGACAGCGTAAGTGCATGAAGCGTTTGCTTGGGGCAAAAGCTGCTACATTAAGAGCATCAAGGGGAATCTCTCTAACCCGTTAGTCCACAGCTACTTTTAGATTTTAGATTGAACTCACTGGCCAGAGTCTGAATGGAGGTGATGGTGATGCTATGGAGTCAGCCGCCCAGATAGCAAAATCCTAAGGTTCCAACCACCGGACCACACACACACACACACACACACACACACACACACACGCAGTCTGGGTGCCTGTGATTCATTCTTCAGTAGCTGTTGTTAAAGTCTGCACATCTCAACTTCAGCACTGCTGTTTATAGCAATTTATCTGTGTGTGTGTGTGTGTGTGTGTGTGTGTGTGTGTGTGTATGTGTATCTATATCTGGTTTACAAAGTAGTCTGATCTTAGCAATGCAACTACGTGTGTGTGTGTGTGTGGGGGGGGCAGGTGAGTAATCCTATCCATCTGTCACTGTACGCTTTGATGCAGAGTGTGTGTGTGTGTGTGCATGTGTGTGTGTGTGTGTGTGTTTTCTCATGCAATATTAATTATAACTTTTGGCTTCAACAAGTATTCAAAACCCTAATGTCATTTTGTGTGTGTGTGTGTGTGTGTGTGTGTGTGTGTGTTTTCTCATGCAATATTAATTATAACTTTTGGCTTCAACAACAACTATTCAAAACCCTAATGTCAATTTTTGTGTGTGTGTGTGTGTGTGTGTGTGTGTTGGCTGACTGCTATTAAAAGCCTTTGAACCAGTCGTCATAACAGCCCATGTAGCTTTTAATATGGGATTATATTGCAAAAACCCTTCTCTTATACACTAATGCTGCCTCTGTGCATTTGTGTATGTGTGTGTGTATGTGTGTGTGTGCACATGGAAATGTGTGTGCATATATCTACATCTGAGACAGTGTACATGTATCTGTCTAGGTCACTTAACATTTATATAACCTCACTAGTCAGTTAAGAACATAATTCTTATTTAAAACGACAGCCTGTGCGTATGTATGGTTGTGTATATGTGTGCAGGTGTGTATGTGAGTGTGAGTGTGTGTGTGTGTGTGTGTGTGTGTTCCTTCACACCAGCCACATTGTGTCCCACAGTCCCTGCCTTTCACCAGCACAGTCACGCACTCCAACAGGTAAACAACTGGGAAAGGCAAACATCTCTGCCTCTCTTTCTTTCTCTTGTCACTCTATCAATCTGTCTAGTTAGTGCGGAGGCTTACGGGGTCACCAGCTGGGCCTCCATCTTTTTTGTGACAAACGATGTATCCAATAAGAAAAGCTGAATGGAAATGAAAAAATCCAATAAAAAAACCCCTCAAAAATGTCCTTTTTTGCGCTAGCTTGAAGCAGAAGAAAAACTGTTGATAAAGAAATGATGTTGTGATATAAACCGGCCTGATGAATAGTTCAGTCTCATTGCACAACAGTTGAGACGTGGCTTTGGGTGCTCCCAGAAACATCATAGCATATCAAAGAATGATTTATGGCATTAAAGAACAAGAACAACTTGCCCAACAGTAATCAAATCACTAAAGATTCTTTCCATTTTTCTTGTGGATGTTTGTTTTTTCACATTCAAGAAGCCTATTTATTTGCTTCAACTCAGCTGATGGATCACATCTAATATGGATTTTATTTTTTGCGTCATTTCAAATGTTTGCGTGAAATTCGCTTGACAGTTGGATGGAAACATGTCTACTGATGCACACACACATATACACACACACACATGCTCACAGACCATAGGGACAGAGGAGAGAAAGAGGTAATTTAGAGAGGTATAATGCAAATTGGAAACCTAATCAATAGGTTATGACATTATACTGCATTGACTTTAACCGCATCCCTTTCCTCCAGAGAACGGACAGATGATGGAGATGAAGAGAAATAAAGGTTAAAGAAGATAGGCAGTGAGAGGGAAGGCAGAGGAAAAGGAATGTTACTTGTGTGTGTGTGCTTGTACATGCATAGGTGTGTGTGTGTGTGTGTGTGTGTGTCAGTGACACCTAGCACCAGCGCCGCTAACCAGACAGATTGAACGAGTGATGAGAAAGAGACGAGATCCGGAGAAAGGCGAAGGGGCCAGAAAGTCAGAAGGGCGGAAAGATGGATGAGGGGAGAGAGGGAGAGAGGGCAGCGGGGGCAACACGATGGAGAGATCAGAGGAGGAGAGATAGATCGGGGGTTAATGATGGAGAGATTGGACGGGACGGGGGGACAGAATGAGTGATATGGCAGGGAAGGGAGAGATGAGATGATAGGAGAGGACGGAGAGAGAGGAGACAGTAATCGGGAGGACAGGGACGGGGCAAAAAGGAGGGAGAGAACGGGACGGGAGGAGGAGATGGGGAGGTGAGACGAGGATGAGAAGAGAAGAAGAAAAGGCTAACGCAGAAAGAGAAAGAGCAAGAGAGAGAGGGAGAGAGCATGTAGTCTGAACACGAACATGAAATCCAGAGTATATCACACTCCATTAGCCATACTGATAAGGCCTGTGTGTGTGTGTGTGTGTGTGTGTGTGTGTGGGAACATGCATCTCTTGCCCCTCCTCCCCTAACTGAGAAAGTTTGTCTCCCCCTGGTTGGCTTACAGGATCTAGTTTTCCAGTTTTCTCATATTTGCTTTGGATTATCACGTAATTTGGTTGCAAATATCTTATAAATATTCAGTTTCACATTGTCTTCCATCTGCCGTTAATCTAACACACATTCCCTGGCCAGTCCCCAAACAAATGCATTAATCTGGATAAGACGTATTTGTCGAAAATACAGTCTGTGTCTATATTTCAGGGTTACAGCTACCTGAATGCTTTGTGAATAAGCACCGACCATAAAACCCGGCAGCAATTTACTTGTTGTTTCTTCGGGGGCCCATTGACTGGAATGAGGCGCATTGCTTTTCGGGCACTTCATTCCGCGCGGCAGTGAAAAGGCTGTCTACTCCAGGCGAGTCCACCCCACAAGTCTAATGAAGAATCAAGTAATCCTCCCACACGCTCCTTCTCCGTTCGTCTGACTTCTCTAAATACCACACACGCACACACACACACAACAAAATGGGCAGATGCGCGTATGTACGTACACACAGATGGGGCGTCCGGGGACAGGGGGGGCGATGCTGCTGGCTAACAGGATATTCCCCTATCAGTGCAGAACCAGTGTGGCTTCGGGGCGTCTCCTGGCTGAAACCGGGACCTGTCTACCTTCGAATATGACCCCTGAAGCGAGGCCCCCTCTGTCAGCTTTAACAAAAGAAGCCAAACCTCAAGGTCCCGAACCTTCTTAAC
Organism: Centroberyx gerrardi; assembly: GCF_048128805.1. Lineage (NCBI taxonomy): Eukaryota > Metazoa > Chordata > Actinopteri > Beryciformes > Berycidae > Centroberyx > Centroberyx gerrardi. The sequence continues at coordinate 9,951,597 of NC_136012.1, read as the reverse complement.
TCCCAAACACTTCTGCTGGACTACCTTAGAGAATCGACGAATCACTTTGTTCTGGTCTCTGCTGGTTTCAGGTCTTCGGTGAGGTTAATGTTAGGGGTTAAGTTAAATTCTTCAACTTTTGTCGGTTTTTCTTCAGGATTTAAGCTTTAGCAGATGGTACACAGTGGAGAGCTGGAGGTATATTTAAGAGAGAGAGAGAGAGGATGAGATGGCAAAGGTGGAAAACCACAAAATCACTGATACACATTACACAGCACACCTTAACTCTCTCTCCCCTATTTGCACTATTCCCACTGCTCAAAACACTTTATATGGTGTGTGTGTGTGTGTGTGTGAGTGTGTGTGTCTCCTCCACTGCCAAAAGATAAACTTACAACCAGTTCCAATGTTGCAACTTGCCCAGAAAGCAACGACTCCCAGTAGCCCAACTGGCTGGCTGGATGAGACACTTGACTGAGATTCATAATATCAGTGAAACGCACACAATCTGCCCCGAACAATACGGTGCGACGAGAACCTGACATGAATTATGCTGCGCTGGCTCAGACGTTTGGACTTTTGTGATACGAACATTAGCCTCCGTGGCTTCTGGCTCATCGGCAGAAATGCTGATTAAAGTGCATTGTGCCTGAAAAACACAGTTGCGCCCAATTAAAACGCACAACAAAGTGGGCTAGGCTTAGTGTGGCATCGCTAAGCACGCTGCAGAAACAGCTGAACAGGATTCTTAGTTGTTTTGATGCTTGTTACTGCCCGCTTTCTGCTGTCGGAGGCGCCGGGATTTATGCGCTACAATGACCCTTAAAAATGGATGAAACTATCGACCAATTAAGGAAAGGGAAGAAAATATTTAGGTATTATACACACATACATTTGCAATGCAGCATGCAAGCATTGGACATCTGCAGACATGCGGTATTACTTAACAAGCAGAAATGAACCAAATAAAAAATGTAAAGCGTGGAAAAAAGATTCCAGCACTGGCACTGATACTGTCACAGAACTAGGCACAAAATGGATTTCTCCGACACTAATTCTCCTCACTGTACTTTTTAATGTCCAACATATATATATATATCTTTATTTTGCATTAGAGCTAAATCACAGGGTGACTTCTATTTTCCAAAGAGCCAAGAGATGAGCTTCAATAATTTGGCTACGAGTTTCGTTTTTGTTTACAGTGTTGTGACAGTTTGACGTTTACAGTTTCAGCGGCTTGTGAAAATCGGAGCGTAGGAGTAGCGGTAATGAAATACAAAGTTGACAGCAACAACCACAAACTACAATAGAGAACATCCAAGTCCACTGTTTGTTTTTTTTTGCTTCGAACACAGAAAAGTGGACAAGGCCTCTGGGGGGGCGACGGAGGAAAAAGTTGACTACACTACCCAAAATGCAGTGTGTGCGCGCCCCGTCTCGAGGGGCCAATAAACTGCAGCGTCCCGTCCTGTTCTGACCGTGAGTGGGCGAGAGAGGGAGGGAGAGAGAGAGAGAGAGAGAGAGAGAGAGAAGCAGTTTGATTACAGTGCGGTAAAGCGAATCTCGCTCTCCCTAACACACACACAGGCGCCGTCAATCGGCGGTTGAAAAATGAGGCTCACCTTGAAACGACAGGGGACTCGATTCGCTGGAGCATTCAGCGCTCTGTTACCACTGCAAAGGCGTGGGTGCGCACTCATTCACACACACACACACACACACACACACAAGGCCTCGCTCAGGCTTGCATTTCAGACACTTCTCGTGCGTCCCGAACCCGCCGACTGGTAAATTGAACCCATAGCATGTAAAAACAGATTTCATAAAAAGCTGCGCCCTGTCAAGAAACTCCCTGTAGTGTTTAAAGGGTGTGTGTGTGTTTACGTGTGCGTGTGTGTGGTAACAGATGCTCAAGCAGACTTGCAGTGCGTATTGATTGCTGGGAGGCAATGTGTGCAGCTCTCCTGGTCTCTCTCTCTCTCTCTGTCTTTTAATGTCTCTCTCTTTCCTCCTCTCTCTCTCTCTTCCAGTTTTCCCTCTCTTTACTCCTTCATAAACTCTTTCTATCAGGCACTTTTGGAGATTTCAACTTAGGCAACTGCGCCTCCACATCTCTTCTTTTCCTCTGACACACATATACACACACACACACACACACACACACCACTTTCATCTTGTCCGTGATCCTTCTCCTCCCTCTGTTCTCTCCCCTTATCCCTCTACCACCTTTCTTCTCCTCCCTTTGCCGCTGTCTCTCGTGTTCTCCTCTTTCTTCGCCTCCCTTCATCCCCCAGCCTACCGCTTCACCTCCCCTTCTCCTCCTCATTCATTTTGCACAGCCAGAGGTGTGATGTGGGCGAGAGACTAAGATTAAATATAGAGACAGAGGGAGGGGAGAGAGAGAGAGAGAGAGAGAGAGAGAGAGACACACACGGCAAATCAAAGACAGCATGATGGAAAAGGGAGAGGTGAGAGGAAAGAGGCAACAACATAAGTAACGATGAAAGACGGGAGAGGCGAGGGGAGGGTATAGACAGAGCGAGAGAGACAGACAGAGTAAGAGAGAGAGAAAGAGAGAAAAGGGGAAAGAGAGGAAGGGAGGTGAAGAGAGAAAGAGGTGTGAGTAATAGAAAGTGATTTCTGGGGACGCAGTGTGTCGTTCTACCTGAGAGGCTGTGGGTCAGAGGTGAAGATTGAGACTTGAGATGGCACTGGCTTTCAGAGCAGGCAGGTTGACCACACACACACACACAGGTGGTGAGAGAGTGAGAGAGAGAGAGAGAGAGAGAGAAAGAGAGAGAGAATGGAGAGGCTTTGTTGTTGCAGCAGGTGCTTGGGCGTCTGGTGTGACTGTCGGTGGAAAGACAAATGCTTGGAAATGATGCAGTGAAATTACCTTCAATTGACTTAGTCTGAATCCCAAGGCAAACTGTTAGACAACACATACGCACACTCAAACACACACTCCTACATATGCACGCACATCTGCAGTCCTCGCTCTCTCTCTCGTTGTCGCACACACACACACACAAATGCACACACACACATATACTCTCTTGTTCTCTCTCTTAAGAAAAATATCACCATCACCAGCAATTTCTTTTCACAAACAAAACATTTCAGTCCATTTCTCATCCATCTTGTGAATGCGATCTGCCTCGCAAATAGATTTCAAACACACACACACACACACACACACCACAGTTGCCTACACACAAAGTTAGAAGGATGTGTTACTTAACTCCAAGTCAAGACCTGAGCGGCCCACTCCAGGACAATGGTTACCACAGTTACCATGGTAACCAATCATAAACAGTCTTGGCCGTCAATCATGTGTGACCCCCCGATTCACACACTCGCTCCCAAGCAATGTAACAGTCCTTGAGCCAGACACCCTGTCAGATATTTACTGTATATAAATAGCAGCCATATGTCATTGAAGCAGGCATCCTTTGATCCACCGTGCCTCACAGAAAGCCCCACTGTCTGTCAGGGAAGTTCTCCAGCCATATTGTTTGCCGGGAACTCCACAGTATTGTGCGAAGCAACATTTACTCTTGCCTCAGCTAACATGTAGAAACTTTCGTATAATAGCGCTGCACACCGTGTCTTTGCTAATTTTAAACTCCCCCTAATTCTAAACTCCGGCCCATCGGCAGGCCCACCGGCATAATCAACTTTGTTCACATCAGCCTCACTCAGTTTTAATATTTTATGATGTTAAATGAAAACTGAAACTCCAAAGAATCTAATAATATTAATTATGCTTGAAGGCAGGGACATGGGGATATAAAAGCTAAAATATAAATCTTTCATGCTGATCATGCTGCCGAAACAGCTGATAGAAAATCAGTCAATATAGGTCAAACAGAGCATTGGTATGAGGACATGTGTACATGACCCTATACAGTAAGCATCTGTGCTGATCTCTCTCTCTCACACACACACACACACACACACACACACACACACACACACACACACACACACACACACACACACAGAAGTGATTTTTCACTGACTGATGAAAAGATAACATCTTTGTGAAGACAGGTGAAAAACAAACCTTTGATTGGAGACAGATTGGAGATTTGAGTCTGCAGATTGAAGCCTTGGACTATCCCACATGGGCAAACTGATATTTTGTGTCTGGTCCCTTTATCATTTGCCTTAAGCTATTTGCAATCCTACCATGGCTACAGTATATGACTTTTTATTTCTAGGTCAGGCTCCAGTGGAACATTACCCTAAATTCAAGCTGATTTTCAACAGTCTACCATCAAAACATGAGTCTTGCCACTTGTTCAAGAAACATTTCAATGCAATAGACTAGGGCTGCAGCTATCGATTATTTTAGTAATCGAGTATTCTACCGATTATTCCATCGATTAATCGAGTAATCGGATAAGAAATACTTTTGCTTTATTAAAGAGCAATAGTAAATATACAAAAGAGAAAAGCTGTCCGCACGAAGCTGTCCATACGACACTGTGATTTACTGAAAACGAGGTGAAATGATAATTATTATTGATATTTATTACTAGGCCTAAATATCATACAAGTTCATAAGACTGGCTAATGTACATTTATTTGCTATGTTGAAGGGTTGCCCTACACCTGCTGACCCTACTCACTGCAATCAAACTAAACTGAATATACCTGCTGTATTGGACTGGTGCATTTTAGGCTCCAATTGCTACTTACACCACCTGATATTTTGCTTTCTGGGGTATTTTATGCATCACTGTGAGGGGAGTAGGTGTGTGTGTGTGTGGGTGTGTGTGTGTGTGTGTGTGTGTATGTGTGTGACTATCATAATAATAACATGAATGAAGCTCAGGCTTTCACAAATTGACTGCAGCATTTTATTTTCTGTGGTTATTTTCTTGAGCAAAACTTAGCTAACTTAGGGACATCATAACTAGCCACCATATTGATTTACGTTCTTAGCTAGCCATTACATATAGCCATAATTAACGTGCATTCTTTACTAGCCTTCATCTCATCCCGTTTTAATATTAAGTGCTGACTCCGCCCACCCGGCCAGTTTCGGCGTACGCCGGTAGCAATTACAAGTGGACCCTATCCTACAGTCCCTGCTCTCAGCGGAGGGAAGGAGCTACGCTGTGTGTGGGAAGCGCTGCGACCGTCAGACCCCTCTGGATTAGACAAGCAAGTAGAGAAAACCGGCATCAGCCGAACCAATTTATTGCCAAATGCTTTGGGATTCAACACATTAACATTGCTTCCCATGGTCAGAAAAAGTCGGCAGATTTGTCGCTAGTCGCTTTTGAGAAATAAAGTCGCCAGGGGGGTCTGAAAAGTCGCTAAGTCTAGCGACAAAGTCGCCAAGTTGGCAACGCTGGATCCGAAACTTTGGACACTTTCTGTCGTTTTCTCTGGCCTGTCTCTTCTCTTCGCCCCTCGCTATTTTCTCTCTCTTTTTCCAGCGCGTTGTGCAACAGTAATAATCATCCGTGCGAAACACTGAGTGTGTATATAGTTATATGGATTAAACGAAGCAATGATTTTTAGTAATCGAGTTACTCGAGTTTCTCGAGGAATCGTTTCAGCCCTACAATAGACATACTTGCGTATGTTTACAGAACCTCCATTCACATTCTTATCTATCCTACTTTTCTTTGACATATCATATTACTATTTGCTCCTGCACTGGCCCAGTTTCCCCACAGGGATCATTACAGTTTCATCTAATTGTGGTGGAAATTTCCATCTCAATACAGGTTTGTGGATCCCGTCAGAGCGGAGAAACAACTCCTGTTGGGATCCTGCCGACAACGCCAAATTGTGGTGATAATAAATCACGTAATAATAAAAAGAGAATTGGAGATTGAGAGATGTCTTTCTGTTGATCTCACCAGAAAGACAAGTCTCACGTTCCAGTCAGCCTGGTTCTTTTCGGACTCTCGCAGTGAACCAGCACCGGGCTCAGCGCATCGGGAGGTTCCCCTTCTCCACCCACCCTTGGTGGGGAGGTACGGGATCCGCAGGAGATTTTACTCTCCGGACCCTTAACGCTGAGCCGCCACTGCTTCACATGGAGATCAATCATGAAGGATTCTTAGAAGGAGCACAGATTCTTCCCGGTGGTCTTACCCCGCCGCGTAGGCAGGCCTCACAGCCCTTATAGGACTTGTCAAATGTTCCCTCAGAACAATACACAGATCAGCTAAGCAATTACAATTTAAAACTTCAAGAAATCCTTCAATTCTCAATACAGGTTTGTGGATCCCGTTAGAGCGAAGAAACTACTTGCCAACTCCTGTTGGGATCCTGCCGACAACGCCAAATTGTGGTGGAAATTTCCGTAATAATAAAAAGAGACTTGGAGATTGAGAGACGTCTTTCTTTTGATCTTTAATGCTTGCAAGCAGGCCAATGTCTACACAATGAGTGTGTGAAACAAAGAGCGAAACAATGAGCTTTGTCCACCCTTCTTATAATCATGTAGTAGAAACAGCTGAGTCATGAGAAGTCCGGCACATTCTTATACTTCAAACATTCTACAATTAGGGTGCATCTGTGCAAGACAAAGATACTGTAAACGGGCTAGACTTTCCAGGGTCATCTTCACACAGTAGCCATTGTCTCAAGCCAGTGGAAATGTACAGAGAGCATGAGAACAGACAACATAGAAATAAGACAGACATAGAGAAATAGAATGGTATAATATAATTTCCACTACACTAATCTATTTATCTTGTTCCCTTTTCATCAGCTCATCACAGTGTCTCTTATTCTGTGAACTCTAACCTGTAAGTCAGTTCTCAACTGATCTCATTGGTTCAAATGCCCAATTCTGTCCCTTGCCAAGCAATCCAGAAATTTTGACCGAGCAAACTACAAAACCAGCTGATATGAACTATGAAACTTTGATATCAGCTAACCAGGCATATACAATTGACTTTGCCTTTGAAGTAATTACACAAAAAGTGAAAAATGTGTGGGTAACATAACTGACCAGCTATCAAGTTGCAGCCAAAAAAAAACAATGCACAGAAAAGTGGGGTAGATGGGCAGGAACAATGTGGCAGAGCTCAGCATTATGCTGAACTCATTAGACAGATTTCCTAACTACTTCCGTGAGAGATGTCAGGGCATGATGTATCATCAGTTTACATACTGCTGTGGGAGGCAAACATAACATCATTTGAAATGTGTCATACTGTGTCATCACATATAAAAAGACTGCAACTAGATCACTAGTCCTAATTTCATAAGCTTTATGCACATAGGCCCTGGGGTGTGTGAGACTAGCAACTTTATAGAGACATATGCTATTATCCTTAAGACTTGTTTCTATTCCTTCCAGAGAAACTGTTAGATGAGATTGAGAGTTCTGTCCCACCGACTCCCACCGACCCACTGGTGTAATAAGGGGTTGATAGAGTTCTATTGATTTGGTCAGTGTGTGCATTCAGTAGCGGTCGAAGCTTTTATATGGTGCTTTGCCTGCCTAATGTCAGCGTCTACTTGCCTATCTGACCATTTATTCCCTGTCTCCCACTTTCCTTTGGTCTTTCTTTCTCTGTCATCCTCTGCCTCTCTCTCTTTCTCTCTCTCTCCAGAGCAAACCAGAAATGGACAGAGAATCTATTGGACTGTCATCATCTGCGGGCCATTGGTCAGAAACTAAGCAAAGCCTTGACACTGATGTCCAATCAGGAGTAGTTAAACTAGTGAGGAAGGTCTTTTATGGAAGGACATTGAGACTTTATAGCCTCTGAACTAATGAAGCTTCAACCATTGGTTACTTTCATTGGCTATTGAGTTTCTATCTCAAGCCACCACACACAAACTCACTGACACTGCCCCACACACACATTTGGATAAACAAAAGCTGGAATCCTTTCCCTTTTCTATTGGACATAATCCTGCAGACCTCGGCTGATGTCACCTGCTGCCCCCGTCCCTTTCAGCTCCCCAGGGGGCTGAGCCAATCTGCCGAGGAGTATGGGCAGGAGGGTGGCTGATCCCACCAATCCAGTGCCTGCACTGGGGGTGCCCCTGGCAGGGGGGCGATGGGGCCCGCTGTGCAGTGTGGGGGTGCAGACCTCTCCCGGACTCCGGACACTACCCTCCATCAAACGACACGGCAGCCAACCGACCAGCGCGCAACGTCAGCTCACCAACGCAACAGACAAAACCATGACGACAGAGACGGGGGGCGTTATCGGCAGTGACAGCAAAGGTTTGCCAGTGTCCAAGGAGACGTCTCAGAACGAGATCAACAGCCTGACGCAGGACGACATGGGGTCACAGGGGTCAGGCAGCGGGGTGTACTGCCAGATCAAAGCTATACGGACAAATCCCAAGGACACGCGGGGCAAAAGGACAGCTCGATATACAAACGGCAGCGTGGTGGCCTCGGACGCGGTGGGAGGGGTTTCCAGCGAGGCCGCCGAGGGGAGGGAGCCGGTCCGAGAGAGGAGGAGGGTCCAGTCCCTACGAGGGGAGAGCCATCGCTCGGCGTTAAAGACGGGGAGCGTTTGTACGACCGTGCACGCCACCCCGCCTCGGCCCTGTCGCGTGATGACCACCTCCCCGCCCCGCCTCTGTGGGACATGCGGGAGGAGGCAGTCGCAGCTCACACCCTGCACGGGCGCATGCCGCAGGCGGGCAGCCACTCAAATAACAGCCAGCCAGACTTTACCCAATCCTTCCCGGAAACAGTCTGTGGCCCCAAACCAGTCGAGAAAAGACTCCCCCCTCCTGAACTCCCAATCCTACACCAAGAACACCCCCACGGCACATGGATCCGTTAAGACCACTCAGATACCGCAAGCGTCACACACTATACCAAAAACACACAGTTCACATTCAAACCACACATCGCACACTCACAGCAAAACAAAAGATTCAAAGCAACAAACAAGGCCCCATTCTGCAGACTTTACTCACTACAAGGATTCAGCCACACAAACAACAGACACACACGTACACAACACAGACAAGACCGCAGGTACCACACAAGCGCAACGAACGCACACGCCGTCCGCAGAAGTGACGGAGCTGTATTCAACCGACAAACACAAGCACGCCTCCGTTAAAATCCAACACACGGAGCAGCTCGCTAACGAACGCACACACCATCACCGACAGTTGTCATTCCACGTCGCCGCCAAACCTCTACCCTCTGCCCTTCTCATCGACTCGAAATCCAGCGTCACCCCGCCTCTCCCGCCAAAAAACTCCCCAAAACCCGCTCGTTCCAAACCGGCCACGCCCGTAGCGCAAACCAAACACACCCAGCAAACCGCAAACCCCTCCCAGCAAACGTCCTCGGAAGCGGTCAAGCTTGAGGACTCTACAAAACAGCCGAGCGCGTCGTCGGACGCCGGCCGCGCTCTGCCTTGCACGACTCACTCCAACGCACAATGTAACGGGGCTCCGGCGGGTTTGTTGGGGGGACATGCGGGGGGCGCGCCGGACGGGCTGGAGGGGCGGTTGCAGAGCGTGGAGGAGAACCTGCTGTCCAACCAGGAGAAGATCAAAGTGCTCCTCAACGTCATTCAAGACCTGGAGAAGAGCAAGGCCCTCAGCGAAGGGTGAGATGTGCAACACGGGGGCGAGGGAGGGAGGGAGGGAGGGAGGGGGAGAGGGAGGGAGGGAGGGAATTAGGAGAGAGATGGCGAGGTGGGGGGGTGGAAGAATGTGAGAGGAGAAAGAAGAAATGAAAGATGGGAATGAGAAAGGGAGGGAATAGATGGACATCAAACGGAGAAAAAGAGGGATATAGAGACCAAGAGAGATATAGAGAGAGAGATAGCGACTAAGATAAAGATGAAGAGACGAAGATGGAGAAAATGGAGAGATAGAGGTGCTCACTGCAAGAGCGAGAGAGAATGATAGAGAGAGAGAGAGAGAGAGAGAGAGAGAGAGAGAAAGAGAGAGGGAAAGAGAGAAAGAGAGAATCAAGGGAAGTGTGTGAACAGAGTATGTTTGAGTTTTTACTGCTATATATACTGACAAGCTTTCAACTCCAGGTAATAGATTTTAAATGTCAGGCCTGTAGAGTATTGCTGTAGTGTGCGTGTGCGCGTGTGTGTCTGTCTGTGTGTGTGTGTGTGTCCCAAACCTGCGGGGATATATGATACCTGCAAGCCTATAGTCAATAGCAGCTTCTCTTATCTCCCCTGTCCTCTCATCTAACATGCTCTATAGGGCCTGTAGTCCCCAAGGTAACAATATCCCTTAGAGACACACTCCCATCACTAGTCTCTCTCTCTTTTATCCTTATTCATCTTCTCCTGTCCCTCTCGCCTCCTTTGTTCCTCTCCTCCTCATACATCCCAATTGGCTTCCCTTATTCGTTTCATTTCCATCACCTCCCCTCCCCTTTCTCCGCAGCTTTTCACTCCGCTTCCAGCTATTCATCCCACCCTCCACCTACTCGCTTGCTCCCCTCTTTCCTCCATTCTTAATTAATGCCTTCTCTCTCTCTCTCTCTCTCTCTCTCTCTCTGTACCTCCAGGTATGAATCATGTCTCCCACTACAAACCGACTGCGAATCTCTCCTCCGCTCCAGCCTCTCGCTCTTTTTCGTCCTCTGCCCTCTCGCCATCTTTCGATCTCCGCCTGTCTCTCCTCTGACAACCTGTCCATCACTCTCCGTCGCTCTCATCCGTTCGCCGTCACTCTGTTTTGTTTCCCCCCCCTTCTATCTCTCTCCGTTCATCTGCCTGTCCATCTCTCTCATCCCCTCCCATCCTCCTCCTCCTCCTCTTGCTCCTCCTCACCCTTTCACCTCTACTGTCTCTGGTTCTTCTCCCTCGGTTTATACCTTGTTATTTTTTTCCTCACACCTCACCTTTCCTCCGCTCCACACCTCTTCCAACCTCTCACCCCATCTTTTCTCGCTTCCTTCGCTTCTGAACAAAAAACACATCTCTCTCTCTACATGTACATCTCCACCTCCCCCCTCTCTACATGTCTTTACTCCCTCCATCACTCTCATCCCTCCTTCTCTGTGTCCAGGGTTGACAGATCTCTCTAATACCAGACTAATCCCTATCAGATTACCATTGAGGATATGCAATTAATGTTTCAGCAGCGCGGCAAGGCTCCTACGCTCAGTATACACACGGTCACGTCCTGTGTGTGTGTGTCTGTGTGTGTGTAAGATTATGTATTCACATTCCTCTGTGTTTGTGTGTTTGTGAGGATGCTTATGTCTTATGCTTGGTTTGTGAGTAAAAAGAGAGAGAAAAAGCGAGACTAAGAGACAGAGAGAAAAGAAAGGAAGAGACAGAAATTGAGAGATGGAGAGATATTGACATAAAAAGAGAAATAAATAAGAGAGAGAGAACCAGTGAGTGCGAGGGATTGCATGTATTTGATGCTGTGCCAGAAATGAAAGAACTCTAAGTGGGCCGCTGCGATGAAAGTGTCGGCTGGGCTAAAAGGTTGCCGCTGCGCTTGGCTCCATGTTTTCTCTCTCTCCTGAAGCGAATACTTGTCTTCTCTTGTTGTTGTTGCCTTTGATAAGGACTGGTAGGGGGAAAAAAATGATGACAGTCGCACGGTCTCTCTCTCCGTGTAATTAAAATGTCTATTTTATCAACATAAATCAGCTAGTCCCTCATCAGCACGCAGTTCAGATGAGGGCCAGCCAAAATATCTTGGCAAAATAAATCTTTTTAATTACATGGCAGCCAGCATGAGCCTGTCAGAATGTTTTTTTTTATCTCGCTTTATTCTCCAACAATCTGCATTTTCTTTAGCTCTGTAGTAGTTTTGAATCTTGATAACATTGTTGGCATGTTTGATCTGCAGCATGTGTAATTGTTGTGATGCACACCCAAAAACAAAAAAATTTTCAACACATCCGTTTATAATGAGGGACAATGAGACAAGGTCATTTTCAATGAAACCTGTGTTTATAATAACGTGTGTCATCACATGTTTTGCTACTGACTATTTGGGTCAAATAGTAGCTGCAAATAATGCTTAGCAATTGTTTTAACCTACTTGGAATGCCAGATGGGAGGGGTTTACCCCATCAGGAGGACTATTCAAATAGTGTCAGGTAAGTTTACAGAAAAGCAGACTGAATTGACTCTCAGTAGTTTCCTGTTGCTGTCTTAACTTTCTGGCACCCATTATACAGTCCAATATGGTAAATGGCTGCAGTGCCAAAATTCAACGAGTCCACCCATCCCCACCGTCTGGCATCTTAAAGGAAAAATCCACCTTCTGCTCTTACGTTATACTGTATATCATCAATCTGTGATGTTAAGTGCATTTGTTAATTTTGTTTTGAGTTATTTTGTGATGTAATGTTTTAATTTAGATTTTTGGTGTACCCACTTTCCTCAACCTGCAACTTCTACTTCACTTTAGTGGTTTCCTACATTTCCCAGAATGCCTTTGGACAACCCCCGATAATGCGCCTGACATTGTTGCATTCAGTATGTATAGATCGAGAAAGCAACAACGTTAGCGATAGTCATAGCCTAATAAGAGTAAAAGAGTGAGAAATGTTCAAGTCAAGAAGAGGCTAGAATCACACCCCATTGTGTTCTGGTCAACTGAGGCTGCTGCCGGTGGAGAAATTGGTCTCTCTGCTTCTTCTATGATTGATTTCTCCCTGCATGATTGTTGAATGTTGGTGCAAACAAAAAAGAGAGTCCAAAGACGCCCTCGCTCTTTGATTCTGAGGGACTGACACCAAAACCTGAGGTTTCCCGTTGATGTTTTAGATAGCTGGAATGTTTCTGGTATCAAATTCCATTTTAGCTGCTCTGCAAACATTTTGCAAAGACATCACATTGCTTACATTTGGCCAGTTATTCGCAGGAATAAGAAAAATATCCCACCAAACAAACAAAATGGGCCCAGAAATGCAAGATACATCACCAATAGCTGATTATTAACAATATTAAAGTGTTTAAGGGTGGATCTTTCCTTTATGGACTAACATGAAAAATAAAATGAAGGATGAAGTGTTTTCAGTCAAAGTCATCCTTTAAGAGTGTGTGTGTGAATGTTTTGCGTTTGTTGTTTCTGCAGTCGCTGCTCGTACAGAACTGGTCAGGACATTAACAACTGTCCCACCTGCCAAAAGACAGCCTGCATCATCTACAGGTAACCTGATCAAGATAATGAGCTTACTGCATTACATAACGCACCACTGAAGACTCATCACTGCCTGAAGTGTAATAAACAGCCCCAAAACTTCTCCTAGCTCACATGCCCGGTAAACCGTATGCCTTTTGCAGGCTGGAAAACATTCCCTCTCTCATTGTTGTTCTTTGCTTTCCTAGCTCTTATCATTTATTTACCACATCCTTCTTTCTCCCACACAGCTTTTACCTCATTTTTCCCCCCCTATCCCTTCCTTTCTTCCTCTCTTTCTTCCTGGCATCCCACTGTCTGCTTCTCTTTCTCTCACTCCGATAATTGTATTATTCATATATCATAATAGCCATATCAATACAAAAACCCAGGGATTAAAAGTCATCCAACTCATCTATATCCAAATGAATGCATATTCGACATAACGGAAACAGAATGCTCTCTCTCCAAGAAAGTTATTTATACATAAAAGAATGTTCTGTGCCCACAAACAAATTAATTCCGCACCTAAATGAGCTGTATTTCCTGCTCCAGACGCCCCTTGTGTGTGCGTGACCTAAATACGTAATTGCGTTCTTAGATCCTCTGACACATGCACAGCAGCGCCCTCACGTCCCGATACCACGCGCTTTAAGCCTCCCATCACCTCCGTCCCATCCCTCGCTCGTTCTCGTCTTTCCATTATGTAAATCGCTCCATCTTCTCATGCCGCGGCTGCCCCATCTCGCTTTCTATTATTTCTCTAACTTTCAATCACACTCCTTTTCCTCTATGCATCCGCCGCTCGTGCCGTGTGTCAATTGCCAGAGCTATAATCATTTCTAGCGTTTCTCTTTGGCCTGTTTACATGCGGGGGAAATGCAGGTTTCCATACAGCATGTGGCTTCAAAGAGAGCCCTAGCAGAAAAGAGATATGTTGCAAACGGGAACAGTCTGGCTTCGAAATCTGCTTTTAGTCCTCCGCTGCTTTTCAAGTGTTTATGTGCCAGACCAAAGCCAGACTTGAAGCTAAATTCTGCTTGTTTACAATCGTATAAAAATCTCCCTTGCAGGCCACAAGGGATAAAGACACGTTTTACAGGGCCTTTATCTCTCCAATTCTCTCCTAACACACTCCCAACTCCCAAACATCTTCTCTCCTGCATCTTTCGTTCCCATCCCTCCGTCGTTTCATCTCTCCGTCTCTCGGCCCCTGTACTTTTTATCCCCCCCCCCGATCTTAATTAACACAGCGGGATCCTTAGCCCAGTAAAATAGTAATGAACACCGTGGGGAAAGGACAGACACCCATACATATGTACACACATGCAAGCGAACACACCCATCCACCTATACACACACACACACACACACACACACGCAGATGAAGGCAGGGAAGCACACACACAAAGAAAACACACTTATTCACACACACTCGTCACAGACTCCAATCAGTGGAAATATGAGGTACCATAGAAAGCTCTGCACTAACTTCCAGGAGTGCTGAAAGCATCACACATCCATTCATGGTTCACTTCAGCAGGAAAACACAATGTTGCCAGAAATACATCTCCTCTGCTTTTGTAAATCACAGAGGTCAATGGAAATGTTATGTGACTTTATTGTACGCTTGCATACATTCAGGCACACAATAATTAAATGTGTGGGCATGCACAGTAGGTGTGCTCAGACGTGGATTTGGATTCTATCCATTTAATCAGATTTCCATGGCTCCAGCATTGCCTTAACCTCTCATCTTTGTTCTTCCTTCATCTTGCTTCAGAAAGCCATATGTAAGACTTTTTTAAGACATTTTTAATGATACCTGGAGTTGAATCTTGAAAGATACATTTAAAAAGAACCAAAAAGCTGGCAAAACCACACTTGACCACAGCTTCTGAAAGTTCTGAAACTATAAATTGATTAAGGGACAAAGTCTAACTGTAATGCAGATGAAAACAAGACTAAGAGTCCAACAGCCCCGCGACATTGAATTTTGTGGAAGCGTTCCTGCCCGGAATCACCAAAAGTGGTGAACAGGGCGACCGACCAACATTGTGATCCACAGAGCCCCGCCTGTTGCAGGGCTAAAAACACGGTTTGCATTTTTACTACTAACCTTGCTCTGTATTAATCTAAGAGGGAACACGCAGCACAAAGAAATCTGTTATTACATAGTGAAAAATAAGACCTCTAATAACTGTATTTAAGACATTTTAATGAGGCTTTAAATAGACTTTAGATAGTTTCAGACTTTTTCAGACCTTGTAAGGACCCGCGGCAACCCTGATCTCAAGAGTATGTAGCCACTGCTCTCATCATTATCATCCCTCTCTCCCTTCTTCTCTTCGCAGTTTCAGGGATTTTCTTTCCTGTTCCACATTCCCTCTCTCTCTCTCTATTGCTCTGCACACACACAAATATAATTATGCATATACACACACATACAAATTAATCCAAAGACAAAGGGAAATCCTTTTATATAAGACACACACGTGCATGCATACATTACATGCATATACACACACACCCACACAAATGAGCAAACAAACATCACATGTTATGTGAAGCGTGATAATGATTTGGAATAATTTGCAAAAGGTGCTGCATAATCTTTCTTATTTTATGGATGTCAGCATATCTTTCCTACTAATACATTATACACTCAAATGAAAACACACAAATATACACACAGCCACGCATGTTGACTCACAAACACACAGAAATCAGACCATCAAACACTCCGAGAGAGCTCCATTTGTTTGATGGTGCAGTAACGGCCTTATCGCGGCCTCAGTGGGAATGCTGGGTAGAGAGAGGGAAGAGTGGGATGGGTGATAGGGAAAGAGAGAGAGAGAGGGACACGCGAGCAGAGGATAAATAATGCGTGGGATGGCAATATCCGTCCTAATGATTTGCGATGAAAAAGGAGGTTTTGATGTGGGCTGGCCCGCCTGGAGATGTTTTGCCATTGTCAATCCTAATTAATCCGCATGTTGAGAGACAAGGAGGAGAGAAACTTTTGACAGCCCCTCTGCTTTCCGTCCAAACACCGGTACGCAAACACACCGAGAGACATATGCTGGCACGTATCCACACGTCACACTCAAGGGCGTTCGCTCTCTGCTCTTGCTCACACTCACACCTAAGCAAACACACTAAGAAATACATGAATACACGTCGTTATGCACCACACACACACACATACATGCATGCTAGCACACATCCACGCATGCATATATACATTTGTCTTACTCTACTTCTGAAGACCCTCCAGTGAATGCAATCATCCACTAACCACTAACCTTAACCCGTATCCGAACCTAAACCCAATCCTAATTCTAATCTTAACCCTAAACCCAAGTCCTAAACCTAAAATAGCCCCTTGAAGAAAAGAGGGCCGGACAACATGACCTCACTTTGCGAACACTGTCCACACTGAAGGTCTAAAACTCTAAAACTGGTTCTCACAAGGATAGAAGTACAAACACACATGCACACACACACACACACCCACACACGCTTCTGCAAAGATGCTGAAGACGGCAGCCTGCAGAATGAATTAAGAGTAGCAGCTTTTCCCACTGGGCCGTAATCCCACGAACAATAGCGAGAGAAAGGTAGATAGGTGTAGGGAGGTGTAGAGAGAGAGAGAGAGAGAGAGAGAGATAGCAATAGAGGATTGAGAGAGGGGGAGATAGAAAGCTGGGAAAGAAGAGAGTGGGTAGAGGGAGACATAGAGACGGGATAGAGAGGGAACGAGGAAGGGTGGAAAACAGGGAGTTTTAAATCCTCCATCCTAAAACAGGACAGACTGTAAATTGAGCGAATGTAGGACAGGTGCACCACTTTATCATTATATATATACTGTGTGTGTGTTTGCGTGAGTGCGAAAATCTGTATGTGTATGTGTAGTAGCAGTGCTTCTCCTTTATCATTTATTCATGGCAGCCCTCTCTCCCCTCCTCTGTGCCTACCAGAGCTTTTACTTCCTTCTCTATCCACTCGCTCCCTCCTTCCCTGTCCTCTTTCCCGGAGAGCCGAGACCTTTCTGCACCCCCCACCCCCTCCTCCTTCAATGCTCCCCATCGTCCCTGGTGGCGCTCCTCTTCTCCTCCCTCACATCCCTCTGTCTTCTCTCTTTGTGTTTCCCTCCCTTCTTCCGCAGTGACCTCTCTGCCCCGTTTTATTAGAGCCTTACTTTCTTTCACTCGCCCATCCCTCCATCTCTCACAAGAGACTCGTTTTCTTTCCTCTCTCTCCCTCCACAGCTCCCCGTGCGTTCCCTTTCCCCCTCACTCGGCCGTGGGCTTGTTGTGGAAGATGCACACGCTGGATGTCAGGGGAGAGTCTATCTGTGTGTGTGTGTGTGTGTGTGTGTGTGTGTTTGTGTTGGGATGCTGGGGGAGGAGTGGGGTGTGTCGGGGGTGGTTGTCCCTCCTCTCCTTGCCTCATCATGTGCCTCATTAACTCCAGATGCTGGGCCCTATGCAACTCCACCCCTATATTCTACAAAACACACACACACACAGTCTCTCTCACACACACAGCGTTACCAAAGGCAAGAGAGACTCAAAGTCTACTACACTATGACCTGCAGCGGTGGACACTTCAGAGAGATGGTGAGAGAGAGAGAGAAAGAGAGAGGGAGAGAGACGAGAGGCGTAGCGAAGGGAAAGAGAGCAGCCAAGAGGGTCTGCTTTGAACACATCAGAGGAGTAAAAAAAAGTTCCTCCCTCGCTCTTCCTTTTAGCTCCTCCACTTTGCAAACGACTCCCTCTCCTCTCCTCTCCTCTCCTCCTGGACGCTCTCTCTCTCTCTCTCTTTTTCATTCTCATCCCGCTCCTCTCATCTCTCCAGCCTGTGATCTATTGGTGCATGAAGCGCAAGAATGCTACGGACGTGAAATGAGTGCTGAGTCGAGGCCTGCGTTAAAGCGCACGCACGCGTGTGTGTGTGTGTGTGTGTTTTTGTGTGGGTGTGTGTGTGCTGGAGGTGCGCACGAGCTAAGGACACAACATGATTTTACATCTCCATATAAAACTGCGTTATGAGTAGGTACAACCTCTCTTCAAGGAGTTGTCAGCATTTTATGACTGCATTTTAATGGCACTAAAACTCCCTCACCTTTTTTCTCATTCCCTCCATTTCTGCACTTGTCCTCCCCTCCCTCTGCTCCCTCTCTCTCTCTCTACCCCCCACATCTCATCTCTTTTTTGTGCAAAATGTGCTTTATAAATAAATTTGCCTTGATTTGACACTATAACCCAACCTCTCTACACGGCTCCCTCTCGCTCCTCCCTCCTCCCTGTTCCCTTTCTCTCTCTCTCTCTCTCCCCCCTCGTAGCGTGGAGCATGATTTCCGACAGCAGGAGGGACGCTTCCAGGGGGTGATGGAGGCCCTGGAGGGAGAGTATGATGTACCAGCACCCACCGTGACCAAGCCCATGCCAGCCCCTTCCTCCTCCACCCGCCCCAGCACCAAGGCACGTGTCAAGAAGCTCCGCAAGAAGTGCTTCTGGTGGCTCTAGACTGGGGGAAACAACAAAAAACAAAACAACGGCTCCACTGGTCAGCAAATGCATATAGGTGGCCATGTTTCAGGAGATCCCGGGCCCCCAAAACTTCTAGGGTAAAGCATCTCTCCCGTGGCACTATGGGCGCGCAAGTATGTGCTCAAGTATGTGTCATACCTATCAGGTGGGCCACGTTTTCCCAGCAGCACCCCAGTAAATGGGATTTCTGTCCACGGAAATCCCTGCCACTTCTGTCCTCGACTCTGAAAATGTAAACCAGTGGAGCAGCTGGAACAAGAGAAAAGGGAGGAAATGGAGGAAGAGAGGACCAAAGGAACCGCTGGACTTTCCTCCCAGACGCGTTTGAGAAGGTCGAAGGGGGAGATGGAGGGAGAGATCACCCTGATGTTGACTTTAGCAGCCGATGAGACATCACAATTTTTGAGGGAAAGTTACTTTTGAAGGATACTACTACTTTCCCTTAATTGTTTAACAGAGAGATGAAGCACTGAAGCTATGGCTGGCTGGCTGGCAGTTGGCTGATTGGCTCTCTAGACAGATGGGACGGAGTGATGGATGAATGGATTGACTCCAAGATGGATTCATGCCTACAGCTGGAGAATGTACCTTTCCACAACAACTGTGGTGAAATTGCAGCAATAAGCAGGGAAATTGGAATGTTTTTAAACATCCAAGGAATTCAACATCCGATCGCAAAACCGTGTCTTTGGATGACTTGGCAACATAAATTTTAATGTGCGACAGTTGGAAGCGCAAAGAGGATATGAGTGAAAAATAGACCGGTGAGCTCCAGAGGAACAATGACGAAGCTCATTGGATGGATATCAGGGTTTTGGAGAGCACAATGGGGATTGTATTAAGAATATATTAACAACTTTGCATTTGAAGGAGAGACGATCTGATAGGCAGCTCATCAAAGACTGACGGGCCATGTCGGCCAGTTACGAATTCTGTCAAGCTTGATTGACAGAGTGATTGATCCTCTCTTTTATTACCATTCAAAACGGCAGTGTTAATGCTGTAAGCTCAATCTTGCTCCAAGGATTTTCACACACACACACACACACACAAATATACAGCCACAAACAAGCACGCACTTACAAACTCTAACACACACAAACACTTGCACACAAATATACACTGAGTCACATGCAATTAGACACGCACACATATACACACACACACACACACACACACACACACACGTACACCCATTCAAGCACACACACACATAATCATATTGCACAATGCTTAGTGCACAGCAGTTTAGGATGTAACCACTAGTGTCACAGCCGGCTACTTCAACTCTACACTGCTATTGGCTCACAAGTTTCCACCAATTAGAATTTGCAATTTGCCTCCTGGATGACACCATATTTACTATTTAACCAGTCCATATCCAAACTGCCCTGTCCCTGCATTTTTATATGCTGTCCCGTAACAGTGTGTGAGCTCCCACGATGCCCCTCTCTTCCTGTTCTTCCTCATGCTGTGTTGTTGCAGCTGTCTCATTGGGATGTACAATAAAAGTGTGTATTTTAAACAGAACGCACTCCGTTGTTGGCATACTTTGTGCTGCAGACAGAAACTGCGTGGCAGACGGTGGAATGGGACAGATTATAGAACAGAATAAAATAGAAAGAGAAAGAGAGGGCGGCCCTTCTTACTCATTCACTTTTATCTCCGTTGGAACAGTAGACATGGAGAGGAAAGGGCACAGGAGAGGAGGTTCTGGCAGGATTTCATTTTCGGTTAGCGTGCACGCCTTCAAAGGCGAGACTCTTGACCAAAGCACCATCTCGGGGGCTGATGCAATGCTTGACCAATCTGTCTGTGTAAGTGTTTAATCAGTCAAAGCTGCCTGCTCGCTACTTACGATGAGGGCGTGCTCCCGACCCATTGTGATGACTGTCTGGTTGATGATCCTCAGCAGAGACACCACAATGTCCTGGACATGCTGGAACGTTTCTCCCTGAGAGAGAGACACACAGAGGGAGAGAGAGAGAGAGAGAGAGAGAGAGAGAGAGAGAGAATGATGGAGAAAGAGGGAAAGATGGGGGCAGAGAGAGAAAAATAGATATTCAAAGATGAACAGAAAGATTGTTAGTCAGATTCCTCAGGTGTACACACACACACACACACACACACAAACACACTCAGACGCAGATCAACTCATGTCCTATTCATGTAGCGTCCACTCAGGCGTATTATTGGCACCGCTTCCAGGAACATCTCAGTACTTTCTCTCGGAAAACTTTGGAGACTCGTCAGATTTTGTTTGTGTACCGTTTCCCCCTCGTTTGAACCCTTCACCCTGCGAAGACAGCCAAACGCGCACACGGAGCAAAAACCAGGCCGCTGGATGGATAGACGCTGATCGAAATGAAACGAGAAAGAGAATCAAGTTTTCCGAATCTCAAATTCAGAGTCTGCACACTTTTCAGAAAAGTGGGCTCGCCAGAATATTCAATTAATCGTCTTCAGCGTGGACATTTCGACCGCGAGGGCTTTCCACGCGTCAATGTGGATTTTTGTGAACTCGGTGCAGACTTTCTTTCCTGTTCCTATCTTTTCCTTTCCTTTGAAGATACTTTTCTGCCATGTTTCTTTTCCTCCACCTGCCTTGAGGGAATCAAGGGGGACTAGATATATTTAACAGTCTGTCTGTCTTTGTGCCGACCTGCCCTGAGTCATATTGCTGTCTGGTTACAGGGTATCTGCAGGTCTAAGTCTTTTTTAGACATTTTTAATGCTATCTGGAATTGAATTTAGACCAATTTAAAAACCAGAATACAGAGACAAAGTTTGCAAAACCAGACTATTTTCCGATTGAACATAGTTAATGAAAGTTCTTAAAGTACAGATGGATATTGTACTACTAACCTTGCTCTGTGAAATGAGTGAACATGCGGCGCAAAGAAACCTGTCATTACATGGTGAGAAAAAATAAGACCTCTAATAACTGTATTTAAGACATTTTAATATTTTTTTAAGGCCTTAAATTATGATTCAATTTAAATACAATTTGTTATTAAGACTTTTTAAGAACCTGTGGATACCCTGGGTTAAGATAAATTAGGTCTGGATAACGAAATGTGAAAATAGGAAGCCCTCTCACAAGCACACATATGTATGTACACATGTAGAGGTATACCTCCATGCACACACACACACACACCCACCCACACACACACACACACACACACACATACATACACACAGACAGGTCTGGCACTATGCCATAGTGAAGCCAGTCAATGGAGGCTGACTCAGACTTGCCTGGAGGTAATCACACACTAAAGAAGCATCTGCTACATCCTAGCACACCTTAACTCACATTGGCCCTGCTGGGTACATCTCTGTGTGTAAAACCTCCTTAGCATACGCTGACCCAAATGTCTGTATATGTATGTGTGTGTGTGTGTGTGTGTGTCCCTATGTGAACTGATCAGCAAAGCAGAAAAACCGAGAGGGAGAGTTCCAAAAATAGCAGGAGCAGGTAATAAGGATACCAGTGCAAAGTTGGAAACACACGTCTGTGTGTGTGTGTGTGTGTGTATCTGCCCTGGCATGATAGTGGACGGTTTGAAGGGCCTGATGAGAATCAGGTAGGCATGATTAAACCACATTAGAGGAACTGAGTCACAGCCACTGGGCACTGAGGCGGTAAACAACTGTGTGTGTGTGTGTGTGTGTGTGTCATCACACATGTCATTTCCATCTCAGACACACTCACTCTGTCAAACACGCACACACACATTCACACACAGTTAGGTGGAGGAGCAGCTGTTGATCCTAAATAAGTATAAATCAGTTTGGCACACCGCAGGTATTTTGGTCTCCTGGAAAGAGTTTCTCAGACAGTTTTCTCAGCAGGAAGACGACACTAGAGACAATGCTCTCTCTCCCACAGCACACACACACACACACACACACACACACGGAAGTCTATACTCGATTCATTTATTTGAAACTGTAGCCTGGCTTGTTTATCATCTCTCCTGGCAACAGCATACAAAACAGAACCACAGAAAATGTTGTTTTGGGGGTGAAATTGGGGAAAAAGTGAGTGAGCCCTGGCAAGCCGTGTCTCTCTATCTGTCTTTCTCCCACAGTCTCTCCCTTCATCACACACACACACACACTGTAAAAAGTCACTCATAAATTCAGCACAACCTCTCCAACAGACAACAGCATCTGTCCATCGTCTCCTCTTCCCTTCTTTCTCCCTCTCTCTCCCTCATTCTGCATCTCTCTCTTTCTCTTTCTAGTTCAGAGACATCTGTGGTGTGACAAGTTAATCAGGTATCTTCCAAATCCCAAAGGCGACCTCCTCGCCGCCGGCGCGCCACGGAGACTTCGGAGAGAGGGAGCAACAAAGAGAGGGAGGGACGGATGGAGGGATAGGGGAAAAAGAAAAGAGAGGGGGGGGAATTGGAAAGGAGGTGAGGTGAAAACTCTCTCCCCCTCCTTCCCCTTGCAGAGACCGCCGTCTCTCCCAACTCCCTCTCTTGTTTTCTTCTAAAATCCCTCCATCCCTGTCAAAGATCTAAAAATGATTCACCTCTTTCTGTTTAGCTGCCGACTCTCTCCCTCCTGCCTTTCTTTGCGCCCTTTTTCATCCTCCCCGCGTCTCTCCGTGAGCAGTTTTTCATTTCCCTGGCCCTTTTCTTGCTCTTGTTCATTTCTCCCCCGACGCTCTCAAAACTAATCCTTCATAGTTTGCTCTTTCAGTCAGACGACATGTCTGTGTGTATTTATGTGTGTGTATGTGTGTGTGTGAGTGTGTGTAAGCCGGGTTAGATAAACAGAAGGGCTTTTCATCGGGAAACAACAGTGTCTGGGTTTAACAATAATCTGTGCGGTATAAAGAGCAAAAGCCTTGTAGAAATGTTGGGGTCAGAATTCTTATTAAACTATACTCCATGTACAGTCTAACAACACACACACACACACTAGACAAAGCAGTTTGTGCGTGTGTGTGTGTGTGTGTGTGTGTGTGTGTGTAGGTGTGTGCTTCTGTTGCTATACTTGAAAGAAGCACTTTGAGGATTGGAACTCAATATCAGAGCTTATTTAGGTAGAACTCACTTTGAAAGAGTCATTTTAGGGTTAGAGGTTAGTACAGGAACAAGTAGCAATGCAATGTGTACACGTGTGTGTGTGTGTGTCTGTGTGTGTGTGTGTGTGTGTGTGTGTGTGTGTGTGTTAGCTATGGACTGGAGTTTAAAATGGAATCTGACACTCATAGTCCAATACAAGGCTTTTGCTTTCTTTATATGGCTTCAGTGTGTGTGTGCTTGTTTATGTACTGTGTATCTGTATCTGTGTCTGTGCCTGTCATGTCCTCTCACCACCTGCCTCCGCCTTCTCTCGCTTTCTATTGACTGACGTAAATTCACCTCATCAAATTCACTCCACTCCATTCATTATTCCTCTCTCCTTGTCTCTCCACTCTTGGCTCATGCTTCATTAGCGCTATCCAAATAACTAAAGCCCAAAAAAAAAAAAAAAAAAAGCCATACCTTCACTTCAAAGGCTCGGCAGGCTGTCAACAAATTGCAAGAGCTATCAAGAAACCCTGGGTTGGATATTGATGATGTATTTGTTAAATGTGTGCGTGCGTGTGTGTGTATTTGTAACTGGATTTTGTTTCACTAGAGTAACACACAGCAGCAGGCATTAGCTTCTAATTGGTCAAGGGCTGCTTCCTTTGCACGATTGAACGACTGAAGGCAAAACAGCTTAAGGCTACGGACTTTCCTCTTTGGGAGGCGCGCTCCAGGAGGGTAGCACCGAGGTCGGGGAGAGCTCACAGGCTGACTGTGATGCTCACAGATAAAGGGCGTTTCTTCTCATTTAACAAGTGCAGTGGTGGGCTGGAAAATTCTCGTTTCCCCTTACACTTTCCTGAAAATCAATACTCTATAAGGGAGAGGCATTCTGTAACTTCAGCTCAGAAGAATGCCATCTCCAAAATCAACCTTCGTATCAGCCCCAGGGAATAGCCTTCTCTTCAGTCTCCGTGAAGTTCTATTGATTGGTCCGGCTCTACTGTAAGCATCCAGTGGATACTGTCTTGCTTATTTGGCTATGCATCCGTCCACATTGTTTCAGTCGGGGCGCATCTCAACAAGCGGCCTCTCTGTGCGATTCCTCTATCTCTGAGTATCCATCTCCATCAGTAAAGATAGACAAAGATTTTGAGTGATATTTCCCTTTGATAGAACATGTTCACTCTTCAGGATGCACTAATCCAGTGGATTAGTGCAAGTGGCCAATAGTGGTGGCTGACTGGTCATGAAGTCCAATGGAGGCATGTGTGCTAAAAGAATGAAAGTGCTCCACCAAAGTGAAATGGTGGTCTGCTGCCAGGTGTCTCACCACGTTGTCCCTGCTGAGGACTTCCAGGATGTTGTTGAGCAGCTCCAGGCTGTTCCTCCTTTCATCATGAGGCCCGTCAGCCATGCTGGCCAGCGCCCCGCTCAGCTCCCGCAGCATCATGGGTAACAGCACATCGCGGCACTCTGAGAGGGGAGAAAAGACTCGCGATCAAAGATCACAAAAACAAAGAAAAAACACACACAAACACACACAGTCACTGCTGACAGATGAAAATGTCTAACCTCAGAAAAAAAACTTCCCAACACCTGAGAAAAACTGTCTGGTATTCATTGATTTTCTCTCATTTTGGAAGCTATGCATTGGGTTATAAATTGGTTTCATGGAACAAAGTATAAGAAATGAATTTGTAGTTACATGATTTTCACACAACAGTACAATAGGTTTTTTTGTTCTTTGTGAGACGGGTGTTTTTTTCACCAAGTAATGTGAACAGGAGAGAATAAAGAGGAAATATAGTAGCAGAGTACATCAACCTTTTCCTTCAGGCAAGCACTTAACCATGAGAACGCTTCAGCAGGTTTAAATCAAAACACACAAACAGTCATGAGATGAATATCATAAGATTTGACCTTACTTTAATATCATTCTGCACTCGAAACAGCCTCAAAAAGCTAAACTTACACTCGGGACCCTTATGTGCATCAGTCAGTACTCCAGCCATGGAGACAGATTTACAGTTGTACACACACCGCCGTGAGTGATGATGCCACTGCACCCTGAAGAAGAAATGCAGCCCTAACCCCACACTGCATGATGGAGTATTATCAATCAAGCCTCTATTTACAGTTCCTCGCATGTCTGTTGCTCTGTCAGCCAGACAGTCAACACATCAATCACTACTATCCCACTTTCTCTCTCTCTCCCATCTCGCTCCGTTTCATCCCCCTCTTTAGTTGATTCATTAGTTAAGTCGGGAACACACATCATTAGCAATGCCATTAGTTAAAGTTTGAATCTGATTCATAAATGAAGAACACTATTGCTGCAAAATAATTTAATTGCCTAATGTAAATATATGTATAGTTAGATTTACAGGGGGCCTGCATTATTTTTATGTATTTATTTTTTTTTTTTTACAAATGATGCATAAATTATATATTTATAATTAACAGAGAGTGCTTAAACACTTGATAAATTATTTATGAACGTTAATGTTCAGGCCACTTGTCTGGAGGTTGTTGAAAGTCATTCTGGGAATTGTAGGCAATCACTAAGTGACAAGAAAAAAGTTAATTACAACACTTCATCACAAAATAATCAGTTTACTGTATGATATCTAACAGCGTAAGAGTCTCGGAGGGTGCATTTTTACTTTAACTTGTCCTAATCCTTTATGAATGTGCCATAAATGTGTTCAGAAATTGTTTGCTACTCATTCATAAAATAGTTTGCTCCCCCTTATCTCCAGTTACAACAAATCACAGTCTAATAAACATTTATAAAGGATAATAAGTCTGTTTCCATCAGGAATAAGGAAAGATAGAAATAATGATGCAGTGGCAGCAATTCGCTTTATTCACATGGCGGCCATGTTTTATGACCAACTCAGTCAAACTGTGTAAGATGGACTACAACTATTTTTTTATCAGTAGCAACTTTAAATAGCTAACATTACCTGATGGTAATGTTAGCTAGCAGACACAGCTAAAATAAAGAATTTGACTGTGAAATGGTTCCCACTTACACAATTTGACTGAGTTGGTTTGGAGATAAATATAATAGCATTCAGTAGCTGACTGCTAACATTAGCTAACGTCATAAACATCATAAGTTCCCTTCAATCTAGTTGCTGTTGCCTTTGATTTGGGCCTTTTTTGGACTGTTTGTAATGTAGGTTGCACTAACATCAACTATTAACATTGGGTAATGATGTACAAATGATGTACTAGCTATATCATTTTTTACTTATGAGTCAGATCTAAACTTTTAACTGTCATTGGGCTGCTAATGATGTACTACTCAGTTACAAATATTTATAATAACATAAGAAACCTATGATTGATATCAAGCATTAGCTCATAGATTATTAAGGTTTCTCTTTTCTCCTCTGTCTTCCTTGTCCTCCCCTAGTGACTCTCACCCCCCCCCCCCCCCCCCCCCCCCAACCCCCCGACCCCCCATCTCCTCTCTTCCTCTCCTCTCCTCCTCCACCACCCGTCTTTCTAGCCGCAGGTAGACGGAGCCCATTAAAAGCTCATTTGGGCTGATGCTCGTTAGTTCCATTATTAACTGAGCCAAGGCTATAGGCCTGCTGAGTAGACCCTCGTCACAACACTCACTCCATCACACACACACACACACACATGTACACACGTGTAGAGACAGAGAGACAGAGGAAATGCATGAGTCACAGAATGCCCTCAATCCCACACTGAGATGGAAGGGGGGAGGAGGACGAGGAGGAGCAGCAGGAGGATGAGGAGGAGGAGGAGGAGTACAAGTCTCCACAGGTAGAGGGAATGCAAAGGGAGCACAGCATAGAGAGGAAGGAGGGTTAAGTGAGAGATGGGGTAAAGACTGGATGACAAACAAGCAAGATAAAGGAAGTAGCAAGGCATAGAAATCTACTGTATGAAGACCAGAAGACAATAAAAGAGAGAGAGAGAGGGGGAAAAAGAATGATGTTCAACAGATGTCTTAGGGCACCCAGCTTTAATGAACCAAGATTGTTCTTGCCAATGTTCCCCTGAAAACTATCGTCTATCAGCATGAAGAAAGAACTGGAGAACATGAAACTGGGAGACTATCTGTTCATCCACTTGTGCCCCTTAGCAAGGTACAGGATGTGTTCTAGATGCTGTCAGTTTTGTATTTGAATAGTCACGCTGCTAAATCTGTTTTATCCGACGGAGCAGAAATTCATCATCCTCTCAGCTGGAGAAAACAATGGGCCTTGTTTTATAGCACTATTTTAGTGTATACAGGCCTGGGAAATGATCCAACTGCCTTCCGGTAACTGGGTGTACTATTAAACCTCCATTCCCTGGTGAAATGACCCCAAAACCACCTGCTTCTTTCTTTGTATTGATGTAAGAAAGGATCCCAGCTGATATTTCTTGGTGTTGGATAGTCGGGTGAGAGAAAATGAAATGGAGAGCAGGTGGAGGGGTGAAAAGGTGTCCTCTCACATGATGCCTTGTGTGCTTTTTGTTTACATAGTCTGAGTGTTTCATAGCGCAGGAGCCAAGAATAATGGAAAAAACTATCCACACTAGCAGTTTTCAAGGTCCAGGCCTACTTTGGCCCAATCTGAATATGCAGGCAAATGGAAGATTCGATTTACTGAAGCTGTTTTCATTAGATTACAGCATATTGGGTTGTTTTTCAACTTTAGAGAATTAGCATTAATGCAAATTCTGTCATTTTCTCGGTCTCCCTTGTGTTGTTTCACACCAGCTTTTACATACACAGTGCAAATCCCTCCCTCATGCAGAGAAATACTGAAAGCTAGACCTATATTAGACCAGTTGTGGCAAATATAGACACTTCAACAGATAAATATGAAAAAAAAAAAACAACAACTGAAATTGATGAGACAAAATCTAGACTACATTTTCAATCAAATGTATCAACTAAAACTAAACAAACACTAACAAAGTATAGCTAAAAATGTATCTAAAGCATTTGGGTCCACTATAACTGACACAAAAATCTAAAATTGCTGCTAAAATTAACATGGGTGAATGCATACATGGTTCTACTTTCACATGTACACCTGAGTTTGTATGTTCCATTTCCTCCTCAGGTGGGTATGCATGTGTGTGTGATTCAGGTGTTTGTTATGCATTATAGCCCATGAAGCACCACTGATTCAGCCATGCAGTGGAAGAAAGCCTGGCCAGCAGGCACTGACAGACAAATGGAAATCAAAGCCTCGAGGCAGACATAGGGATGCAGTTGAACATTTTCTAATCCAGCCCTCGCCGGGTGCACACATACACACACAAAGACACTGATATACACACAGGCATAGACACATGCACACACACACACACTCACGCGCACAGATGCAAAATTTACACCAACAGAGCTTCAAGTACTCATCTATATTCAATTCCAAATGCCTGTTTACTCTTGTTGTAATCTGTCTTTGATTATTCATGCCGACGTGTGTGCGTGTGTGTGTGTGCGTGTGTGTGTGTGTGTGTGTGTGTGTGTGTGTGTGTGTGCATATTTGCCCTTTTTGTTTTTGGGTTGGTGCTTTCCTATTGTGTGATTTGTAAGAGCAGGAATATATTTTGTGTGTGTGTGTGTGTGTGTGTGTGTCTGGCTGTCTGAGTGTGTGTATGTGTTTGTGTTACAGAGTTTGTTAGAGCGGACAGCCCCCAGCGCTGGCAGTCCAGCGTACAGAGAGCAGCAGCAGCGATGCCTCAGCAGCCGACTCATCCCTGCACCGCTCCATTTTTTTTCATTTGACGGCCAAACACAATAAACTATTGCACATGGTAATAAGATGCCATCTCAATTACTAAGAGCCATCTAAATCAGAGGCCTCTTCCTCTTTCGCCCCGTCCCTCTCTCCTCCATCCCTCCCTCTGGTTGTCATCCCTCGCTCACGGGAAGATAGAGCGGTAGAAGAGATGGTAATGAGGAGGTTTGGAGGCGCAGCGACAAGTAAATCTACGGGGCTGAGAGGCGGGCTGGGGCCAAGCCAACTATCTCCCCGCTTGTTGATGGCTAAATGTCTCTCTCAGCAGCTTTTTCATCTCTCCATGTCTCCTGTGTGTGTCTCCCCTTCCCTCTCTCTTTCTCTCTCTGTCCTTCATTTGTCTTCCTGCCTCCTCGCTCTATCCCCTGTGCCATCTTCAACCCTCATCTGAAATTTAAAGTGCTACCTTTCCTCTGTCTGTATTCAACCCGGCGCCTGTCTGTCCACGCCTCTGTCTCTTTGTCAGTCTGTTTGTCTCAGTGGTTTCATCCATCTCTCTCTTTCTCTCTCTCTCTCTCTCTCACCCCCTCTCCTTCGCAACCTGTGGACTTGTCCAAATGATGCTGCCACAGCTGCTGCTGCAGGATTCTTTCAATATGCTGACGGGAAATGGTTTAGTGGGCAAATATTTTTCCGACGTGTACTTAAAATGTACAAAAGAAAATCTCGCCTGTGTGAATGAGCACTCATCAGAAAAACTATACAAGAAGTCGTAGGATGATAAGTTATAGATGATGCAGTGCACCAGTGAGTGATATAGCAATAATACCTGAGAGTGCACTGTTCACTGTGAAGGTATAATGTTGATAAGACTTGGTACAAGGCACAGCCAATTACTGTCAACAGCACCAGTGCCAATAATGTGCCAATAATCACAGTAAAGGATTTCCTTGGGAATTATGGCTTTTATACAATGGTTACCAACACATGTGTACTGTCTGTACATATATAGTATATACATACATCCATACATCCATCAGTCCAGACTGAATTGACAATGTTTGTCATGTTCTGAATTTTCATGTTAACCATGTTATCACATGGTTATCATGTACTAGATACTGTTCATACTGTTCACGAAAGAAAGTGGGAGTTGGGAGTTAAGCTGGGAGTGAAGTTTTCACACCCAGCTGTAATTCTCAGTCACAGCTTTTACTCGGTCTTGTCCCCTACGTGTCACACAGTGTGTAAATTGCCATCATTCTCTTTCTTTCCACCTGTCTTGGCCAGTCTCTCTATGACTCACCCACTAATTGCTCCTCTCTCTCCCCCCTCCATCCCTTCCTTCCTCCCTGCTC
Organism: Centroberyx gerrardi; assembly: GCF_048128805.1. Classification (NCBI taxonomy): domain Eukaryota; kingdom Metazoa; phylum Chordata; class Actinopteri; order Beryciformes; family Berycidae; genus Centroberyx; species Centroberyx gerrardi. The sequence goes on along the minus strand of NC_136012.1, from coordinate 9,920,872 downwards.
CTTCTTCTGTACGACTATTAAATTGATTGATCAATTAGTCTGTTGGCAGCATTAGTTTTTACAGCTTTTTTGATCAATTCAACCAAAGGCAGATCAATACTAGACGATTGCTTTGTGGTAAAATATCTCATTGCTTTGATTGATGGGCACTCTTATTCCCGGATTCCTCTAATAGTGGAGTAATACTTCATGAAGCTGCTGGCTCTGGTTGAGCAAATGTCTGATCTTGGTTTTTTAAGTCCCACCTTGGTTGATATACCGAGCACAGCTGTGACAAATCAATCTGTGAATCTTTATTTATTGATTGTCGTATTATTTTCAATTTGTTCTTACTTTGAAAGTATTTGTTGTAGTATCTTCAACACTGTCTATTTGCTCTGTTCTAACTTGTCTTATGTCGTATTCTCTGCTGCTGTAATGACCCAGTTTCCACGTGGGGATCATTAAGCTTTAAACAGAATTGCAGCAAATGTTATTTTGAGGTAAACTGAGAGACATAATACAAAGGCCCTGCAGCGGAAAGCAGGCCATTGACTGCACCAAGCTGTTCACTTAGTTTCCCTTCCATCTGTAGTTATGTTAAACCACATCTATACCAAGGGAACTGACGGGTAACGGGTGGGGAAAGACTGACCGCTGTGTCCCTGTCCTGTCCTTGTCTGTATTCAGTCTCTGTCTGGATCACCCCACAGACAAAAGGATGGAACAGAATATAAATGAGATGGAAAGAGAGTGAGAGACAGAGGCATTTCCCAAAATGATTAAACTCCATTCACGTTGCTCCATTAGTCCTATCCATCCCTCCATTGTTCCATCCTTTCATCCACAACCTCCCAAACTGCTGCAACTGCAGACACTGAATGACAGCAACTACCCCTATTCTCTCTCTCTCTCTCTCTCTCTCTGTCTCTCTCTCTCTGTCCCTATCTCTCTCTAATTTTCCTTCTGGAACCATCAACCCACATCTGTATAGTAATCATGGCCTTTTTGGGTAGGGATGCAGAACAACATTCAAACATGATGAGTCAGATGAGGCAGATGAGTCCTTTGCTGTCACTACCAGGACACACACACACACACACACACACACACACACACACACACACACACACACATATAGGCTACCATTTCCTGGACCCAATTTACATTAATAATTGTAATTCAGGTGTGGCAGGCAGTTTCCGCTGGGTATTTGTGAGCGTGATCTCACCACAGTTACTATATGGCATGACATGAAACTTAATGTGATGTAACATAACCTAATGTAACTTAACGCAGCATAAAATAATATATTAGAGCAAGACAGGGCAGCAGGGGAGGGAGAGGAGAGGAGAGGAGAGGAGAGGAGAGGAGAGGAGAGGAGAGGAGAGGAAAGGAAAGGAAAGGAAAGGAAAGGAAAAGAAAGGAGAGGAGAGGAGAGGAGAAGAGAGGAAAAGAGAGGAAAAGAGAGCAGAAGAGAGGAGAGAACAAAACTAAACAGAGCAAGATAGTTCATAAGGGAACAGAGCGGAGCAGAACAGAGCAGAGCTGTGTGTGACAGCCGGAGGGGACACAGCAGTCATGATGATTATCCTGTTTTTATGATTCACATTTCTGCGACTGACTCTTAATATGGCCATATATATAAAGATTAAACCACAGCTATAGCATATGGGCATATGGAGGCTTACTGGACCACAGGCAACCTGTTACACACGCACACACGCACGCACACACACACACACACCCCGAGCAGCCGTAAAGCTGACAGCTTTGAAATTACAGCTCAACCAGTTGCTTTGAAATAGGCTGGGAGAAATACATAATAATAAACGCAATCCCCTTGTGGCGCATGCAAACACTTGCTTACCCTCAGGGTAACCCTAACACACATCTCCCATACCAGTTTTCAACACTGGCTTTTCACATCTGGTTTCAAAGGGAGATTTATTTAAAGTAAGATATTAAAACAGCCTGATCTCACTTTGAATCTAGATTTAGTCAGCATGGAGATAGCAGGTGAAATCTGGATTCAAAGCCAGATCCTGTTTTGTAATAACTTTCTACATCTAGAGCTCTCTTAGAAGCCAGATGTAGAAAAACCACACTCAGCATCATTATAGCTAGAGCCGAAGTCACCTGTCACTAATGCTGATTGGTACAGAACGTGGGGGCAGCTGAGATCACTCAGCACTGATTAAATCCTGACGATAATAACCGTACAGTACATCACTCATCCATATTCATCACCCATTGACATGCATCTGTTAAGTAATCACAGCAGGGGGAATATAGATGTGGGCGTGAACAATGTCAACAATACTGTATAATACGCTGCAGTGAAACGCAAGCAATTTAAGTAATGAGATTGTCTCTGTTTATACGGATTGATATGACTGATACGCTCAAAAAAACTCTTTTATGTATTGCTGGCAAATTCTATGAAGTAGGGATCCAGATAGCTTTTCAATCAACGTCTCCATTTATAACAGAATAGGGTTTCTTTATGGGTCATTTGTGGGTCATGTTACAGTGATAGCTATAACAGATAGCTGTAACAATTTATTTTACAAGAGTATTAGAGTAAAATGTATGGGCTTTCCCTCAATCTGTTTTATGTGTACTACAAGACGGAGACATGACTGAAGTCTTTTCTCCAGCTGTACAGATGGAGGAGGGGGAGAAGGGAGGCCTGGATGAGAAGATAGAAAGGGTTAGTGGATTGAATCAGGGCCTTTGACCAGCTTTGGGAAATGAGTGGGCAAACACTCATTGACAGACTCATCCTTCTGTCCCTCTGCTCTCCCTGGCGTTCTTTTTTTTCTTTATCAGTATTGATGCTCTCAATCTGTCACAGTGATTGCCTGACGGCATAATAATTTGCCTAAATTGAACCGTAATGCTCCTAGTAAATTTAATTTTGTCTCAAAACCAGATTAACCCATATGACAGGGTGCACGTGTGTGTGTGTGTGTGTGTGTGTGTGTGCGTGTGTGTGTGTGTGTATGTGTACAGTATGTGCTTGCCAAGACCCTTAATCCCAGGAGCGTATGCTGAATAAATCAGAGGAAAAAATCCAATCCCTTCAAACATCGCCCATGGATGCAACTGGTTCTGAGAAAGCCAAGCACATGGACAGGAAAAATCAGCAGGCTGGCCACATACACACACACCAACATGCAGTATGCTGCATTGACACAACAAAAAACACATGCCATTGTAACTCTCTCACACAGTCAGGTAAGTCATACCAACACATATACAAGCATTCTCAATGCAAATGGACAGAAACGCATTTTGTTGCATAACTCATCTCAAACCAGGGTTGGAGAGTAATGGATTACAGAAACCTGATTACAAAAAATGCCACCTAATAGTGTTACTGAGAAGTCAATCGACAGTAATCAGATTGCTAATCAGATTAGAATTCAATCAAATCTTAGTTGATTATTGTTTGGGTTACTCTGAAACATATTTTGAACAGTAAAATTATTTTAATTGTGGGATTGATGATATTAACACTTCAAAATCTATTCTATATAGTAATTGGGAATAACTGCCCCATTGTTACTCCATATCCTACATAGGATAATGTAATGCAACTTAATGTAAAAAGTGACTAAGAGTCTTGGACTAATAAAAAACAATTACATTGCAGTTTTTAGGAGGTAATCTATAATTGTCACAGATTTCAGATGCCCTCACTCTTACTCTCGGTCAAACACGCATGCACAAAAGCAAGTGATTCTCTGTCTCACATAGCCACACACACACACACACACACACACACACACACACCCCTTCCATCATCTCACCCAGACTGTCAGTGGCTTGACATTTGTCCCTAGAGAGTGAGGTTGGCAAGCCCGGTCAGGCAGACAGTCAGACAGACAGGTAGGGCTATTAAATATGTATTGCAGTGCAGTGATAGGACACCAGAGGCCATTAGCCGTTATAAATGTATAATTTAGCTCTCCTGCATATTTCAGCCTCCTGAACGAATGGCGCCCTGGCATACAAGCCCTCTGATTAGCATCCCAATGCTAAAATGCATCTCAATTAGAGTGAGTGTCAGCCCTCATTTGGCGAGGCAGGGATCGAGATGGAACGGGCGAATGTATAAATGAATGAATAAATAAATAAGCACTGGGCTGGAGGAGAGAAGAAGGGGGGGGGGGGGGGGGGGATGCAGGGCTAGGTATGGCTGACCAATGAGATGCCAGTCAGCTGATAGACTGATTGAGTCGGCCTTAAACTTTTATCACCTCTGGAGTGTTTAATATCAAAACAAGGCCGATCTCTCCCTTTCCCTCTCACAAACCTTCCTTTTTTTCTCGCTCTCCCCAAGCGATTTCGTTCTCTCTCCCGCTACCACCATCCACCTGTTCTCTCTCTCGTCTCTTTATCTGTCTCAAATCCCTTGTTCCCTCCTTCTCGACCAGCCTGTGCCTTTTCCCCATTCCTCTCTCATCCATCTTTCCCTCCCCTCTACTTATCCCCCTTGCCCGTGTCCCTCCTTTGCTAATCATTGTGCCATCGCTCTCTTTCTTATTTTCCCGATCTTCATTCCCCTCCTCTTCCCCTCTTTCTGTCTCCCTCCTTTGCTAATCATTTCTCTATCTTTCTCTCTCCCACCCCATCACCCGTCTTGTTCCCATCTCCTCCCCTCGGTCTCTCTGCTACCTCTGTCTCACTCCGTCTCTTTCTCTTTCTGCATTTGAAGTGTTTCATTCCAAAACGAGACCTCCACCCTTTCAAACAATGTTACACACTCTTGATTGCTGGCATGAATGCAAAACACATTATGGGTTACTGTTGAGGCTACAAGTCATCTTAGGACCTTTGCCTACAAAGTAGTTGGCGGACAGAGTCATCTGTGTTTTTTTACATGTTGACTGATGAATTTTTGCCAAAATGGATACACAATGTTTTGGCATGAAGCCCTTCATTCCTTCCCTCTCCATTCCCCTGCTTCCTGATCTCTCTTTTTCTCCCCATCGCTCCCCCTGTCATCCCCCCTCCCTCTCCTGTTCCTTTCATCTCTTTCTTCCCTGCCTGCCTCCTTCCCTGGTGACAGAGTGTGACTCTGAGCGCGGTGACAGCTGGCCAGCGGGGCCAGCCTGCCGTCTCGGCCCCCGGGGAATCAATCACCCGAGCCGGGATCGATACCGGAGGACCGGGCCCTGGACCGGCTACCGGCTTGGCTGGCAGCGACTGACTGATGAGCGGACCCACAGCTACACTGAGCAAAAAACAACATCCATAACCATCAACGGCAAAGACGACACACACCCCCTTTTAAGTATGCACCGCTGCATACGCACGCACATGCAAAAGTACACACACCAGATACAGCCTCATCAGTCACTCTGAAACAAATGCATGCATGTGTATGTTTGTGTGTGTGTGTGTGTGTGTGTGTGTGAATGCACACAAGCGCTGATGTCTGTGACTTATGTGCCTCTGTCTAGGTGCCACAGAATAGACCACGTCTGCATCCCATCTCAATCCCATTCATTCAGATTTCTGTCCTAAACCGAACACCGTCTACCGCACTCACTAACAGTCTATTGCCAATCCCTCAGTCAGCACTGTGGAGACCCGCTAACGGCCTTCCTTATCGAGTCCGCATTACACAGCAGCCCCGCATTAGCCCACTCTATCCATCACAGTGTGGCCCTCTGCAGGGGGAAAACCACCACTTATCAGCCCACTACAAGCTAATTAGACAGCCATAATAGGGCTGAACGGAACTAGGGGGTGGATTGTGATGGGTGGAGGGTGCTTGATCACTGATGTGTAGTGCACTTAAAAGGTATTATACAGTCAAAACCATGTTTTCCAGGCAATTAAATTCAATGTAGTCAAACTCATTTGAATGTAGAGTAGGCATAGTGTGAAAAGGCAGCATGACGGTGGAACTGCAGCCTTTCGAAAACATTCCCCTGTCTAATCTGCCTCAAGCGTGAGGTAATTTTTCCTATTCTCCTTTTCTAGACAGCGGGTATCACCTGCGACAGTAATTTGGATACCACTTATCTTCCTCCATATTCACCACCAACAGCCACTGAGGTCTGAATGGCGCACTCATTTTCTTTCCTATTTTTTTGCGATAAGGTTCATGGGCATTTTCAGTCTGGGCGGCCGTTGAATGCCAACACGACACACTCCGCATGGGATTTTTCTACGTAACAAGGACCAGAAACAGCCGCCAGATAGGCCACAGGCTGTTTGGATGAATATCTATTTTGGGTGGCGTTATTGTAACCTCAAGAATGTTTAATCATAGGAGATAGAGAGACTGAATGTAACCTTTACCCAGTGGAGTTAGTACATTAACAGGTGCCACTTGTGCTGATTGTAATAAGATGGTAGCCGACTGAGGTCCATTGCACTGATTGCAATGTCAGTGGGGGTGAACATAGCAGCACTGTAATTGTTAGTGTGCTACAGCAAAAATATAGAGAAAATGTTCTTTACTGTGATGTGGCTAGGGATAACGCGCTTATACCGATTACACCGAGTAATTTACAGTCAAAAAAATAAAGCTTTAAAAGCCATTTTCTATTTGGCTGATGCTTTTATCCCAAGTGCCTTACTGTACAATGAGTGAATACATTTTTGTTACGGATTGCCCCAGTGGGAATGGAACCATTACCCTTGCAGTATTACCGTCACACTCTATCCACTGGGCTATATAAAGATAACACCCTTAGAGCAGAGAGCACCCTCGCTGGTCATAAAGCATCGTGTGAACAGCATTCTGACCAGCCTACACACTGTAGACTGGAACTACACACTGTATAATACACCTTCTAGTGTGATCTTGACCCTTAAGTGAGATGCAGCTATTGCTCTGTAGGAATTCACACAAAGCATTGGCGATTGCTTTGGTACGGAGCGCTAGCCTCTGTGGCAGGTTCAACACGCACCTGAAATCTGCCATAGGTCAGCTGCTCAGTATCGAGGCCTCCAACTGGTGAAATTTACGCACCTTGTCTCTGGAAGAGTTGGCTGCTGACGATCTCGGTCATGGAGGCCACCTTCTGTTTCTGGAGTTTCTCCGGAGGGATACAGGTGTAGAAGTCATGCAGCAACTGACTGGAGAGAGAAAGACAGGGAGGGAGGAAAAGAGATGAGAGAGAGAACAGGGTTAAAAGGAAGGGAGGAAGGGATGAATGGAGGCAGGAATATGAGGGGTGTGTGTGTGTGTGTGTGTGTGTGTGTAATAATAATCAGTGAGATCAGCAGCAACAAGTTTTATGAAAACGCATTCAGCACAATAGATATTCAAAAATCCTTTTCCACAGATTATTGCACATAGTTATTGGATATTACCAATAAACCTAGGTGTAATTATGAACATATTTCTATTCTATAATGAAAAGATGAGATGAAAAAGAAAGTTCAACCACATATTACTGAATCAAGCTGTAAAAATGTAGAAGGTTATTGAACATGCAGCCACTGCAGTTAGTCATGTGCTAAAAGCAATGGTTGTATTAGAGCACAACGCAGACCTGAGCAGAGCAGAGCAGAGCAGAGCAGAGCATGCCTCATGAAAACAAATGAGCCCAAAGCCTAAACACACTTTAATGAAGACACAAGTTTGAGTCATCCTCCGCCCCAAATTCAATATCGGAATAATTAAACGGGCTCGTTGCAAGCCCTGACGCCGCTTAGAAAGATTGAATGCTCAGAGCGTGGCAAACCCTCTGTTTCTATTTCTCTGTCTGTCTCGCTCTTTGTCTCTGTCTCCTCGCATTAAGGCGTGCAGACTCGAGTAGCACTTTCATTAATTGTGCAAAAGAATGAAATGCACCACCTCTGCTCCCGAACTGAACAATAACAACAAGGTTCGTATGACTTCTGACGTGTGTAAGCTGGCGCCAGGACGCGCTGTGGCACGGTGGCCCGCCGCAGACTAGTAATCAGCCCCGCTAATCATCTGAGCGCCATCTAATTAAAACATAAAAATGTCAGCCTATGCCCTATGGACGCCCCGAAGGACGCACAGAGCAAATAAAATACATGCAGAGCTGACAGCGTCTGCGCTTGTACTGCCCTGTGAATCACACCGCAGGTGAGTAGAAGGTCTACTGATGCGACTGGAGGAGATGAGACAAAGCTTTGATGTCCACCTCATGCAGAGTAATTGTAATTCACATGGCTTGCTTTTGGAAACCGTGCCTGAGGCAACTCTGATCAGGAATGCAATGGGGACCTTGCGTTCAAGTTCAGATGGCGCGGGCATGTGTGTGCATATGTGTGTGTGTGTGTGTGTGTGTGTGTGTATGTCTGAGTGTGTGTAAACAGGAGCGGAAGACCAGTGTGAGTCCGTCTGTGTGTGTGTGTGTGTGTGTGTGAGATAGACAGACAGAAAATAAGAGTGTGCATGTCGATTTTAAACACGCTCCCTCTCATCACCTTTCTGTGTGTGTGTGTGTGTGTGTGTGTGTGTGTGTCTGCGGGGCAGCTGTTACAGATAGCACCTTTGTGACATTGTGTTGACACCTAGCCACTCTAGGGACTGAATTGGCAGATGCGGATGATCCGCCAACACAAATGGACACACACAATCACACAAAAACACACACAGGTCGCAGAAAGGTTAGGAGAGAAATTATGAGGGAGAGGGGGTTTGAAATGGAACCAGCCAAGTCAAGAAAACGTCAATTAACATCTTCTTTCAACAAAGTAATAAGGTTGTGAAAAGACAATGAATCACTGGTTGGCTGTGAAATTGCTAGAGGACAAATAAAGCGGCTGAAATGTCTCGTTTCCAGTCTGCTAACTCCCAGCGCGGTCCGGTACGTACACTGTGGTCATTACCCGAGCTAAATGCTAGATTGTATGTTAGATTCTGGGTCAAGCAGAGGTTAAATAAGCCATTTCGACTCATTTTGCTCTGGAGGAGGCCGAGCATCAAGCTAAGAGAGGAGGAAGTGGGTTTAAGAACAGGTTCAAATGGGCTTTGTTTGTCGGTTTCCCAGTGTGGTCAAAAGGTGGTGTGAGAAATTGCCAATTCACTCAGGGGCAGACAGAGGAGCTGCAGAGCGGGGTCAGTGTGTGTGTGTGTGTGTGTGTGTGTGTGTGTGCGTCGTTGTGTACATGTCAGTTTGATGACATTTTTATCCCCCCAATAGAGAAGGTAAGGCTCAACCAAAGTGGGAAGTTTGGGGGACAGTAAGACACTCTGAACACTGAACAAAGCATGCTGGGAAACTTGAGCTTAGCTGAAAGTGGCCACACATCCTGTCCGTCAAAGTCAGGAATAAGATTGAGATAGGGGCTAGTGTGTGTGTGTGTGTGTGTGTGTGTGTGTGTGTGTGTGTGTGTGTGTGTGTAAGGGTAAGCTCACCTGAGGAGTTTGGCGTCAAACACTTTCTCAACATCATGCAGGACTGTTGGCAGGTACTTCAGAGCGGCAACCTGACAAACACACACACACACACACACACACACAACCACACACACACACACGCAAACACCTCTAAATTACTGTTATTGTCTTGCAATCCAATGTAAGTTGTTGGTGAATAGGAGGTGACTTTGCCATCAAATAGACTCTCATCAGAAGTGTGAGAAAAGATTGCTTTTTTAAAAACAGTGTGTGTGTGTATGTGTGTGTGTGTGTGTGTGTGTGTGTGTGTGTGTGTGTGTGTGTGTGTGTGTGTGTGTGTGTGTGTGTGTGTGACTGTCTGGATCTCTGAACTTGTCTGTTTGTCTCTGTCTGTCTGTGTGTCTGTTTGTATACATGCTTTTGTGTGTGTGGTGGCAGACAGAGAGGACGACCCTAAGCAGCAGAATACTGATGTAGCCAGAGACAGAGATTGAGAGATCATGGACATCTGGAGGGAAGGGAGGAGGAAGAGGAGGAGGAAGGTTTACCTTGAACGTTGAGGGATGGGGCAAATTTAGGTGGATGAGCACGAGGAGGAAATGAGGAGGAAGATGAGAAACAGAATGAAGTTGGGGGAGGAATGGGTGTAAGAAGAGAAAAAGGACAAGGATAAGGATGAGAGGAAAGATGGGGAGGCGGAAGAGGAAGAGGAGGGATGCAAAGGAGATGGTGGAGGAGGATGGGAGCGGGGTGAGTGAGTGCAATTACCCTGAGCAGCAGAGTGGTGGTGTAGTCAGTCCTCATCAGGCTGTTGATGGACTCAAACAGCCTCCTCAGTGAATCCTCAAACTCCCCCTGCTCCTTCCCCTCGTACAGCCTGGAAATTAAAGGAAGTGGAAGAGACAATGACAGAATAGCAGAGAGAGAGAAAGAGAGAGAGAGAGAGAGAGAGAAAGCATTAGACGGTGTCAGAAAGCGTGACGTGAGACGGTTAGCAAAGGGAGAGGGAGGGAGAGATGGAGGAGGTGAATCAGGAGGGAATTGAAAGATGAGAAAACAACAGGAGAGATGCATAATCAATGAGAGAGGGAAGTGGAGAGAGAACAGGAGACAAAGAGTTAAAACAAGGATGAGACGAAGCTCAAGTCTGATGTAAATATCCAGTAAGAGCCTTATTTCTGCCTCTGTGTACGTGAAGTATTTGAGGATGCTTGAGTGTCGGGCAAAAAGCTATATTTCATAAAGGAAAACTGTTTTGTATTGACTCGGTACTATCCAATTTGCAGCTGAAACTATTTTGTCAGATATTAGAAATATTTTCTAAAGAGATTTGGTGGTATACTGCAAAATACATGAGGTGTGATGATTTTCTATACAGTGAGCTACACACACACACAAGTAAAATACTTTTATTTTGTCCGGACCCCAAGGCCATAACCAGCCATTTGATTTCCTCCTGCCACATTCTCTTTCCAACCTTTTATACATTTCAATGTATCCATGAAAATTAAGGCATGGCTCCACTGGAATCTAAATGATTCTGCAGTATGAAGAACATAATGAGTGCCAGCATGCGCTTTAATATATATTTTCACTTCAATATTTCAGTTCACATGAAGCTGTAAGAGTATGACACCAAAACAAAAGAGCTAAGAGAGCTAACCTAGTACACACTGATGATTCAATGCAGTATATTCAATCATAGTCAGTCTCAATGCAGTATTATGTTGACGAGGTAAAACCAAACAATGATAAATTGCTGACTGCTATGATTAGAACAAATCTCCTTGCACTAAAAAACAAACAAAATCCATATCACCATATAATCACACACACACACACACACACACACACACATCCCTTCACCATCCCTTCAGTCCGACTTCCTCGACCCCTAACAAACTTTCCCCTCATCCCTCTCTCCGCCCCTTTCCTTCCCCGTCTCCTCTCCTATCTCTCTGTGATTCAGTGGAGCTGTGCAGCTGTTAATTACAATAGAAGTTATGAGTGCTGGGGGGGAAGGATTAGCATGTGGCACACAGGGTATTTAGCATGTGGGGGGAGGGATTAGGCGGTAACACACAGAGGTATTATCACAGGGCCCTTCGCAGAATACAGTTATGATTACAGACGCATTGTCCCGCTTAATCCACCAGCCCTGTGTGTGCATGCACGTGTATACACACATGTGTATGTGTGTGTTAGAGTGAAGATGTCCGGATGTGTCAGGGTCGGAGGTGGTGTGATAACATCAGTTCGTATGGGCACTCACACACAGACACTCACATTCATGCACTCATACACAGACACACGTCTCACCAATGTAGCTGATCTGATAAAACTGTCTAAGTGTCCCATGGCTGTTCTCAGGACAGTATAGCATAGTACAGTCTGGAGAGTACTGCTTTAATCCAGCTCAGCAGAGGTATGTGGAACTAGAGATGACCATAGGCTGTTGCTACAACTCATCTCCACACACACACACACACACACACACACACACACACACACATACACACACACAAATACATAATGCTAGTTCAGCAAACTAATACTGGAGACAGATGGAGAGGAGACAGAGAGAGAAGCAGAAAAGGGGTTATATGGAGAAATGAAGAAAGAAAAGGGGAGTGGAAGAGAGAGAGAGATGGAAACTGAGGGAGAAAAAATGAGAAAAGGGGAGTGAGAGGCAAAGTATAGAGGGAAGAAGGCTATTTGTAATGGAGGGTGAGAGAAAAAAAATAAGAACAAGGCAAGAGTAAATACGTCACCCCCCACAAATGATGAAGTCCCTCGTCCAATCAGTAACAAATATGTCACCTTGTTCAAGAGCTGTAATTGTAGTTCCCCCCTCGGCCAATCAGTGCAATTTTGAATGCTGGATACTGAGCTTGACACACGGATGAGTCAACAAATGATCAAATGATGTAGTGCCCCTCCCCCCCATGACACTTAATTTCCCGATGTTTTGTCAAAATCCGACCAGTGGCGTCAGACATACTGTGTGTGACGGAGGGACGGACAATCCGGGACCGATCCGTAGCCCCTCTCTCCCAATTTCATCGTGGGGGACAAAAAGAGAGGGAGAGCTGGCGAGAAAGAGTTCAAAAGCAAGGGGCAGAAGGCGTGAAAGAAATGAAAAGAGAAGCAAAGTTCAGAGAGGAAGGGAGTTTTGAAGACGAGGGGAGCGGTGGAAGGAAAGAGGACGGGGGGGAGGAGAAGTTGGAGGAAAAATATGGAGCATAGCAGGTGCTCGGGGGGGAAGGAAAAAAGAAACGGAAACAACTGATGAACTAGACTACTGGGAAGTAAAAAAAGTTATGGGGCGTGAAGGAGAAAAAGAGGGTGAACGAAACAGCAAAATCCGGTGCACTGTACCCAAGATATTTTTGAAGTAAACATCACATACTCTTTAATAGACTTTGCATGAACACAAAGCCAGTTTGACAAGCTAATAAATCTTCTATGCCGCCTATTTAACTATTAATGACTGCCAGTCTTGACGGCGGAGCTGTACAGATGCACCTACAGCGCCAGTCACTCCCCTGAATACCTGATTGCCTCTTGGCATGACGAGTCCTTATAGGAGGGGAATTTCCAAACTTTAGATGCAGAGTAACTTTAAGTTTGTCTGCGGCAGGTAGTTGGGGGAATAGGAGAGGACGAGAGACAGAGGAGGAAAGAGGAAGAGAGGAGGAGAGTGAGATTTATCGGTTCAGCGATACCCAGGGGAGGCTGGCGACTGGAGCACAGTCAATCCAGGGGCACTGGAGCGATAATGTGATACGCACGCACACACACACACACACACACACACACAGAGGCACGCACACACACTCACACATAGTTCCAAGCACTCTTACATGTATGTGTGTGGGCTCGTGTACACGCACATGCCCACGCAATGATATATGTCTGAATGCACCACACACACACACACACACACACTCATCCACTACTGCATCCACACTTATGTGGCCGCACACACCATGAATAAATAAACAAACAAACCCGCCACATCAATAAACAAACACGCACAAATTTCCAAACAAACAAGGCCCACAAGGCCCGCAATGCCCTCTGGAAGATTAAACAGACAGATGACCAATGGGCTTCAAACAAACACACACACACACACCCCCGCCCCCACGCTACACACACACAACGAACCCCCTGACCCAATCCTACACACACTTATACACCCCCCCGCATACACACACTCCCCATACCTGTCACACCTCACACACACAGACACACCAATCCTACAGTATATACTCTCATGCGCACCTCGTGACGCATGAACATCCGATTCCACACACACTAGCACCCCGAACCCCCCTCCCCTCTCCACACACACACACACAGGTACTCCAAAACAATTGTGGTTCTCGTCTCTGATCTGTCAGCATCAAATTATGTGCTGCGGTTATAAATGGTGTTTACAGTTATCGTATGGCGCAGCTCCCGGCGTGGCGCGGCGATGTCATAAGTCTCCGCTGCCGTAACTTTGTGTCTGTCTGGTCTATCGATGGCTGCCTATTCAGCAGCCCTGCCCTGTCATTAGCTCTCATTTGGACGCTGCACTTCATCATCAATGCTTATTAGCGGCGTTAGTGCTGCAATCAGCAGCCTTTTCTCGCAGAGCTGTCAAAGACAATTACTCCGGCAATTCAGTGTCACTGGGCTATCAGTGTGCGCGCGTGTGTGTGTGCATCGCTGATAGTCTGCGTTTCTGCGTGTGTCTGACAGAAATTGGAAATCACTGCAAAAGTTGACAATCCTCGGTCTACAAAAGCTCACACACATGCACGCACACACACACACACACACACACACACATACTCACTGGGAGTAGAGCATGCGTGAGCGAACGATGAACTTGAAGATGTACTCGAGGGCTTTCAGGGTGCGGAGGATGGGCTCGCACTGTTCCCCCCGGCTGGACACATCCAGATACCTCTTCAACACTGACATCAGCTTCCTGGGAGAGAGAGATAGGGAGGAAGGAGGGGGATACAGAAGGAAAGAAGGAAAGAAAGAGAGAAAGAAAGAAGGAAAGAAAGGGGAAAAAGATCAAAATCAATCAACAAGTCAGACGTCTCCCACACCGTTTCTGATGCTCGTCAGGTTGGAAAGTTAATCACCAACTCCATTTTTCACTTCCACAGAGCAGAAAGAGCGAGTGAAACAGAGTGAGGGTGAGTGAATGAGAGAGAGAGAGAGAGAGAGAGAGAGAGAGGGGGAGAGCGGCAGAGAGGTGGCAGTGGAAAGACGACAAAATAGCATTTCACACCTCAACAGATGTACCTTTCACACCGCTCACAGACATTTCTATTCGCCCTCAGACGCATGTTAAAAGTGATTCTCCGACACACGCGTGCCCCGCAGGCATCTTTAGACACGCGCTCTGATATGGATTGTAGTGTGCCAAAGCAGCTGGAGCGTGCTGTGGGTGTCACAGAGTTCAGCCTAAGTTTATGACCCACCCGCGTTCGTCTGCGCCCTGCTCTCTCCCTCTGCATTATCTCAGTGGCATGCTATACCAGCATATTCATATCACATAAAACAATAGGCCAAGAGAGGGCTAAGCTTTTTGGCTTTGTGACTGTTTCCGTTTCCATGAAACGGCCGCAGGGGCTCACCCGCTAACTGGTTTAAAACTGCCCAATCCTCTTAAACAATAAAAGTCCCCTTAAAAAAAAGCTTGGGTTATAAAATGAACTCTAATCTGGCCTCACTGCCATGAGGGTGGCCCTGAAAATATTACCAACATTATTACCATTCAGTCTTCCCTGGTTTTGTTTTGATGCATGGCTGAAAGGCGGGCACGGGAGGATTTAGTTATTTAAAAAAAAAAAAAGCGCAAGCGATAGAGAGTTTAAAATGTAGTGAGGGGGAGTTAGAGAGTTTTACATAACAGCCTCTGGGCTGACAGGCGTTAAGCTGCGCTGACCCTCTTAAAGAGGGTGAACACCAACACACTGGCAGGAGAGGGAGGGAGGGGGAGACAGATGAATAGATGGAGGAAGGAACAGGGTGGAAGAGAGAGAGAAGTGGTTAAGGGAGATAGAGTGTAAGAGAGAGGTTGGGGCAAAGGAGGTTAAGAGGAAGAGGAGGAGGGGGGAGTGAGGGAGGGGAGTGGGAGGAGGGTAAGGAGGGAGGAAGGGGAAAAACAAGAAAAGAAGAAGGGGACAGCGAGAACAGGGACAGTCAGAAATGTTTTTCATCTCTCTGATTGAAGCTCCGGCAATGCAAACAAACGTTTTCTCTCGCGGCCATAAAATCCATCGGAGTGAAGTGGAGTAAATTAACTTAACGGAGAGAAAGAACCAGTTAAGAAAAGCGGGGGGACGGGGTGGGGGGTGTACGTTTGAGTGCTTTAGCTGTTATTCCACAGAGGGGCAGGGTTAAAACTCTGACTAGCCTGGAGTACAGTAAAGTAGCGCACTCTAATCCTGTTCAGCCAAGCGCTCCGCAGGCCTAAACACACACAAACACACACACACTGACCTCCGGTGGCAGCTGGATACACTGCAGTGGTCCACAGCCTGTCAGTCACTTAACTTTTGATTTTCAGGTCAAATTTCAAATCACCATTACAGGTTTAAAGTCTTGTATTCCTCTGATGTAGAGCATGGCATTAACACTGCCTGGGTTGCGGGTTAGATTAGCACCGGGGCCAGCCGTGCTAATGCTAATGTATGCACTTCTGGTACTTGAGGGTGCTCTGTGTAAAAGCGTCCACCAAACATATGCCATGCTAAATGGAGTCTTACACATCCTTGCACGTCCCTAAGGTCAGAAGTGAATTAGACACTCTGCTGCCATTTCATGGAGCTGAGTGTAAAATGATTTAAACCTAAAAGAGCCGGTCTCTCAGTGAGTTTAAACTGATGATGAAGCGATGAAGGATCTTGTGGCAGATTCAACAAGGAGCTGTCTTTGCTTTGTTTAAGATTTAAATAGGCTCGGCTCATGCATCAGCATGCTGATTTGCTACTGGACTGTCGCCCTTTGGACTGTCGCACTTTTGAAGCACAAAATTACTATGATCACTCTTTTATGTGACTGATAAATTTATACTTTATACATTGTTGTATGCTGCTTGTCTGCAACTTTTAAGTTTCTCTTGATGCTCTTAGGCAGAACTCAGTTAAGTGAGTCAATTTAAATGTCTCTGATTTGGTCAGACCCATACTAAGGGTCTATAGGAACTAGAGTTGTCGTTTATAGGACAGGATCTGATGGTGAAAACAGAGACTTCCGTGTGTCATTCAGGAAACTCAGAGATAACTTTATTCAATCAGATAGGGGGAAGTGAGTTGTCAGGCAGGAAGTGACCTACTTGTAGGCCAGTGTGGCGCTGAAGTGCTGCTTGATGTAGGCCTCCAACACCGTGTTGAAGTGCTGGAACTTTCTGTCAGCGATCAGACCTATGATGTAGATCTGAGAGAGAGAGAGAGAGAGAGAGAGAGAGAGAGCAGGTTACATGTTAACCTAGCAGTAGACACCTACAAGGCAGATGAGAAGGAGGTTAGATGGAGTGATCGACAGCTGGGCGTGTCTATTTGGAAGGAGATGGACAGGCAGACAGAAAGATGTCAGACTAGGCACATGCAGAGACAGACTAACAAGAAATCAGCTCAGCAGATGCATCCATTGACAAGGTATAAACACACAGAATCAAACACACAAGCATTTGCTGGGTAAACACACACACACACACACACACAACACAAACACACTCACCAGGGCGTCGAAGACGAGGATGTCGTAGTCGTCAGTCTGAGAGTGCTCCATCATGATGTTGAACAGGGCGTCCAGAGTGTCCTGCAGAAACTACACACACACATACCACCAAAGGAGAGGGCCGGTGAGAATGCACATATACCCGTCTGCACACACACACACACACACACACCTGTATGCACACACACTGACCTTGACCACCTCCTCTCCGTCGATGATTTTGAGTTTCTCCAGGTTTTCTTTGAGCAGTTCAGGTCGAGTCCTCCACTTGAGCAGCCCCAGCAGGCCCACTGGAGAGGACACACACACACACACACACACAAACTGTCTGTCTGCCCATAGATTGGGAGTGAATGCTGACCAAGGTGTTGGAAATGTGTTCTTAGTTGCCTGACCTATTTTCTGTATTGTAACTTGTCAGAGTTTGTCCTTGAACACGTGGGAATGTGTGTCTCTTTCTCAGTGTTGCATTGTGTGCATGCAGGTTGTTGAACTGAACTGAATTGAATTGAATCTGGGCACACTGGACAAATTCCGATATATAATGTAAAAACATTTGACAAGAAGTCCATATTTGTTACATTTTTATCAAAATGTAACATTACATTTTCTGTTTGTCAGTTTCATCTCAACAACAAAAGTAATAACTGCGATGATTCATTAGACCAATAGTCCCTGTTCCCCTGGTTAGTGAGACTTGAACATTTAAACCCACTGTTTCTGCCATTAATTCTGCTACAGTTTGACATGGGACAGATTGCCGTGTCTCTGTAGTGCTGCCTGCTTGAAGCTCACTGCTTTCCCTGTCCAATAATTTCTTCCTCACCAAGCCAAGCCGCACATCTGGTGGGTGGCCCCAAACAACAGCGCGTGCGTGTGCATGTGTGTGTGCGCATGTGTGTGTGTGCGCGGTACAGGTGATTAATACTGCAGGATAATGTTCATTATAGTGATGGACTGGCTTCCTCAGTAACAGCTGTTACACTGCACCTGTGTCAGACGCGCCTTACTGTCTGGAGCGTACGTGTGTGTTTGTGTGTGTGTATGTGCTTGTGTGTGTGTGTGTGTGTATCTGCTTACGCGGCTGCCTGCCAGAGTGTGTAGGACAAAATGACGACACTCCCCACTAATAAAACCGATGTATTCTCAATTCTCCCCGTCCTTTCTTTACTTCCCCGCGACCATAACACAAACACACATGTGGTGATGCTTTTGGGGACATTCTACTAATTTACATTCCGTTGACTCACCATCGCATGGCTAAACTCATCCCTCCCCCTAACCTAGCCTAGCCCTTCAGCTAATTCTAATCCTAGCTCTACCCATAGCCCCAAACCTGAAAATAACAGTTTCCCTAATGAGGTCAGGAAAATGTTCCCCGCATTTCACCAACCATTTATTTTGGTTTTCTATTCTTATGGAGAAATTTGAATTCCTCAGCCATTTAGCCAGAGACATGACAACAGTGTGCACACTGGACCAGTAGAGTTTGCAGACCGGAAAAGGGACTTTCTCAGCACTATTTGTCCTCTGGCAATTTCACAGCCAACCAATAATTCACTGTCTTGGCATGACCTTATTACTTTGTTGAAAGAAGATGTTAATTAATGTTTTTTTGACTTGTCAGGTTTAATTTCTAACACTCTCTTCCTCATAATTTCAGCCCTAACCTTTCTTCAACCTGTGTGTATATGTGTGTGTATATGTGTGAGTCTGCGCGTGTGTGTGTGTATGGATTGTCCCGCCCTGCCAATTCAGTCCCCAGAGTGGCTAGGTGTCAACACAATGTCAGAAAGGGGTTATCTGTAACACCTGCCACACACACACACACACACACACACACACACACACACTCTCTCTCGTACCATTCTGGGTGAGCTTGGTGGAGCAGACCAGGGTGGAGATGATGAAGCTGTCCCTGGAGCTGACCGACAGGCCTCCCCCGCTCCCGGACACGTTGCTGGAGCTGCGGCTCAGCGCCGCCCCCTTGTGGAGGTCGCCGTGGTGACGGGTGGAGGGCAGCGATAAGTAGCAGTTCACATCCTCCATACGCTTGCTGTCACCCTGAGGGGCGAGGGAGAGGGCAAGGTGAGCGAATCGTTTTCTGATTTTTTAAACTGAATAAGTTTGAGATACTGATAATGCCACATAGTCAGGTTTCCTTGACGACAGGGCGGGTGCTCAGCAGCTCTGGCACTAGCGTTGGGACAGGAATTCGGTTTCTTGTGTTTAGTCAAACTGTTTTGAAATATGGAAGTAGGAGACAGAAGGAAAATAGGGTTCAATGGGTTGATATCGATACAGATATTCTTGTTCTGAAGCTGTCGATAGCTGATAATTTGTTTTGTTTAAATCTGACCAAAACTACAAGTATTTAGTGTATCCCCCAGAATTTTACTGTTGTCACGGTGTCTCTGACACAATATTTAGACCATGAGACACTAAAGCTCTCCACTGAAACACAAACTAATGAGATTCTTTTAGGTTTAGTAGCTCTTTAAGGCAGGGTGACCCCCACTTGTAACTTTGCGGGGACGGGGAAGGGGGGGAGAAAATAAGACCACAAATAAAAACAAGAACAACTATTTGTATACCACATGTCTTTGCAAAGTTACAAAGAGCTGAAAAGATTCAGAGTCAACATATAGGATAAAAGGAAAGAGAGACAATTCTGGCGTCTTGTTTTTATTTTATTTTTTTCGTTTTTTTTACCAGTTTGGATTATACAACCATACTTTCACTCTTGACAACTGTATATTCTTCCCTACATGCGTATCACATCTTCACGTCTTAGCTTCAATCAGGCTTGAAACTTCGACCTCATCCTCCTCAACGCCAAACCAATAAGCAATAACGAGTTGAGTGGGTGGAAAAACAGGGAGTAAGAGGGAGGCCATGAGGAGCACAGAGATCGAGAGGGATGGAGGGATAACGAGAGATAATCGAGAAAGAGGGCACAGGGGGACCATCCGTTTGGTCTGTGAGTGAATCACGAGTAATTAATCTTCATTGCGTTTGGCATTTAATCAATAGGGGGATTCAATCTTAGCTCTGGCTCATTTGGCAGGAAATCTATTTTGCTTCACTCAACCTGTCTGGGTGGCAATAATCTCCCATCCAGACCCAGTACACATTTGGGTCTGCTCTCACTTAGGTTACAGTTGGATAGACACCTTCAAATTATTTCCCTGGTATTCAAACTTTTTCCAACTACTGTAATAGTTTATGTACCTTAAATTGACTCTGTTTTGGGCATCTAAATCAGTATTCTACAGTGTTTTATAAGCCTACCACACACTGCAATGACTTGATAAGGGTTTGGCAAGGTAACACGGATGAAAACATTTGATATCTATTTCTCCAGAATAACTTGAGGACCGGCTTTAGGCTTTGGTACAGTTATGATCTTTCCCTCTTCTCCATTCATTCATGTCTGCCCTTGAACGGTGAATCAAAAGAAAACTTGTTAACAGCCTGTGTTATTATGGAGATAAATCCAAAGAGTGCCTTACTTTTGTAAAAGATATAAAATATAAAATAGAATTTCACAGTGCCTGTAGTGAGTTTCATCTTTTGACAAAACAATTATGCTGTGGAAAATGTCCCTTTAGCCCCTTGTATTGTGTGACCTCCTTAAACACAATTTCATAAAAAGAAAAACAAGTAGAGACCAAGGCAACTCCTCATTAAAGTATCAAAAGGCAGCAGAACACACCAGTACTGCTCCTGTATCTGCTTTCTACTTTTCTCTACAATTAATTTGATATCTAATAAGATATTCTAAATAGAGTTTGGTTGTTCAATGCAAAACTCTTTGACCCTACAAAAACTATCATCTGTGACCGTTTCAGAATAAAAGGCCTACTCCACCATTCACTGCACTTGTCCTTGAGCATCTGTATGTCAATGAAAGCCCTGCTTGATGATCTGCTATCCAGCGGTACGGTGGTTTTAATCTGCCACTAGGGAGCACTGACGATGAAATTGTGGTGACAGTGAATAAGCTTTACTCCCACTGTTAAATGAATCAGGTCTTCAGCGAAACCAAATTCCACTCAGTTACCCCGCGTTTGATTAGTTTTGAGCGGATTCTTTGGAGAACACGGAGCTCATTCGTGATTTCATCTGTGTTGTTTCTGAGAGACTTACGCTCCCGGTTCTGACCTTGAAGACCACGAGGTCGTGCGGCCCGTCCTGGAGAACTGTCCCATCCTCCTTCATCAGACGCACGAAGGCCATGGCGAAGTTCTTCTCGCTCTTATCCTTGGCTGGAGATGAAGGGGACGGACGGGGACACAGAGGGGAGGGGGGGGAGGGGTGGGGGAGAGACACAAAGCAGGAAAACAGGGAGGGAGGAGGGAGGGATGAATGAGAAAATTGGGACACGGGAGGGAGAGATAAGCGAACGGAGACGGGAGTAAAAGGAGGAAGAGACGTCGTGTTGCTGATTTACATAACCAAATGTGCGTAATGATGCCTTGGGTCATTTTCCAAATTGCTTCCAATCATCCGGCCCCTTTCGGAGTCGTGTTATTGTCGGGGGATCAGAAGAGAGGAGGTGAGAGTTTTGATGGATGGAGTGAACAGGCTGACAGAGGAAGAAGAGCGTTTGGTACTCACACTCCTGGGAAGAGCGGTGTCTGAACATGAAGCGTAAATGGATCCTCTGCATTTCTTCCAGAGGGATTGCCACCTGGAGGACATCTCATGTTATTACAGCACATAAAATCCCATCTATTTTATTATTATATTAAAGGGATAGCTCGGCATCGTGAGGTTTAGTTTCTTACCTTTTTCCTTCACCAGACTTTCAATTTGCCTAAATAGATCTGTCGAACCTCAGCAGAAACTAGCTTGCAGTGCCTCAAGATTTAAATGAGGAACGTAAACATAACAACATAATAACCAGACATCTTCTGGGAAACTGAAGGCTGTTAGCGTCCTTAAAAATAAGGAACTAAAATTCTACCAGCAACTATTTCTGAGACGTTTGTGCTGTCACAGGCTCTTAAGCACACTCTCTCACACACACACACACACACACACTCACACACCTTAAACGTCTCCATCCAGCGGGGCTGTTTGATTTGGTAGTAGATGACAGATCTGTACTCATTGGCCGCCTTATCCCCTGCTCCCAGGCAGATGGAGTTCTAGGAAGGAGGAAGAGAGAGAAAAAGAGGAACAGTAAGTGTCATATTGGGCTAGAAGACTTTCTGTGTGTGTGTATGTGTGCGTGTATGCATGTCTGAGACGGATTTTCGTTTTTGGTGTAAAGCCAGCGTGTGTGTGCGCCGGACTATGAGAGGGTGAGTAAGCGCTTGATCGGTGCCGTGCTTGCTCACTGGCCCGTGCCGCCTTAATCTTTTAAACACCGCACGCACACACACACACACACACTTTCCACCTGCACACGCCTCCCTGACAGCCCCACACACACACACACACACACACACACACACACCGATCCCCCTTCACACACACACATGATGCCCCCCTCCCTCCTCCTCTGCCTCAACTCTTCACACGCTCTCCTGTTCACCTGTATGGCCTTGCCCTCCTCGTCGCACACCCACATGATGATCTCCACGTTCTTCTGCGTGGTCTTGTTGTACTTGTCGAAGTCGCCGCTCTGCAGGGTGAGGTAGATGTCGTTCCGGACGTCTCCCGGCATGATGATCTCCGGGAAGCCCAGCTTGCGGGCCACTACTGTGCTGCGGTCCACCAGGTGTGGGTATTCCTTTCGGATCTGGACGATGTCCCCTACCAGCGTCTTCATGGTCACCCACAGACCTGGAGGGAGGGGGGGTGGCAGAGGGTGTGTGTTAGGGTTCGACAAGTATTCAGTGTTTCCCTCAAGAATTTTATCCTTGTCAGGGTGGAAAAGCATCTAAACCATCATGGGACACTAAAACTCTCCACTGAAACCCAGACTAATGAAATTCTTTCAGGGTTAATAGCTCTTTAAGGCAGGGCGACCCACTGCACCTATTCAAGGAGGAGAAACTCTGGGATACATTACTGCCTCACTTCACAAAAAACATTATTGAACAAGTAAATAAATAAATAAAATGTGCAAAGAAATACAATTGCATTGCAGGTTGTTCTTAATGTAGATGGGGTCAAAGAGGAACCTCCATCATATCAGAAGCAGACCACATGACTGGCGATATCCAATATTTAATAAAAGGCCAGTATCGACCCCAAGTGTGTATATTACTGCTATGATAATAGCAAAAGGACTCTGGTCAACATGAAGGGTCTAACTCAGTTCAGCGTTTATAGGACATTCCCACCTATGTGAACTGCTTCCTAAATGGGATGGAGTATACTGCATACTTTAATATTCCTGGGTCGTGTTTGTGAAAGAGGTATAACAGAGGGGAGGGGAGGAGACAAAGAAAGGAAGGGCACAGGGTAATATTATAATAGACACAGATTTATTCTTCAAGAATCTGGGCTATAACCCTCCAGCAGAGTTTTCATGGTCACCTACACATGATAGGAGAAAATATAAGACGAGAAAGGGAGGGATGGACAGAAAAAGAGGGAAAAAAGGTGAGCTATTTTAGGGAAATAGGTGGGGAAATCTATGTCACAAACCAAGACTTGCATGGCCACCCACATACCTGTGGGGAATGGTGTATGTGTGTGTGTGTGTGTGTGTGTGTGTGTGTCTGTATGTGTGTGATTGGGTGGCAGGGGCAACTGAAAGAGAGAGGAAGAGATTAAGGGTGAGTAATGTTAAGAAGGGACCTCCGGGTGGCCTAAGGTGCTCCCTTCCATATCTACTCCTCCGGGTGCTCCTTTCATATCTATGTCCGGGGCCTTCAGGGGGCGAGAGGAGAGATAAAAGCTGCGCGATGTGCCGGTGCGGTCCAACATGTGGGGTTTGCTCTCTATGTGGAACAAGGCAGCGTCACCCATAGGGGCTGTCAGAGTTAGCCATAAACATGAGGTAGTGTGCGGGGAAAAGGGACGCTGGCGAGGGAGAAATAAAGGGTAAGTAATATGAAAACACTCCGCTCAAGGGCACGCGTAATCCATCAGGATAATGTTCTTCGTCCTCACCCGCAGTGCAGAGAGGAGAGGGGAGGGAGGGGAGGGGGTATGGCCATTTCATCTGACCACAAAACAGTGCAGTGTGTACAATCCAGTAGGTGCCCTCAGTGTCATGCCTCGCCCGCTGGGATACAGAGAGCGTCGGCTGCGTGTGTGGAAAAGTACCTTGGCCTCCGCTGTCTCCGCGAGATGACGTCACTTTGTTCAGCAAGGAGTGGAGGAAGTCGTTCTCAGCCACTACCCTGTAGCCAAACACACACACACACACACACACACACACACATGCGTATGCGTGCCAAACACGCACACACACCGAAATGCGTTCAATCTTAAAATCATGCAGATGCTCAAATTTTCAGGCACACAAATTTGCAATAACGCTGTTTTAATTACAGGGATAATCTGTCACGGGGATTTAAGTTTGGAACTAGAGAGATGCAGTAAGAGAATGAGAGGAGGGAGAGAGGGAGGAGGAGGAGGAGTGATAGAAGAGGAAAATAGGACATACGGATAGAAGGGAATGAAATGCTGCTTCTCCTCGTCGCACTCAGTCTTGCCTTTGATGATATCGCTGATGTCCATCACTGCCGAGAAGAGCAAAACAAATGTGTCTGTGATGACAATATCAAAGAAAATGCTACCATTTCTGATGTAAAATCACATCAATCAAAGACAGCCGCTGAGATCGTTCTGTATATATATCTGAGGCTCTCTATCACACATCAGTCTAGATCTTTTGCAAAACAGCAGTTGATAGCTGATTTATGATGAGGTAATATATGATGATATATGAGCAACTTTTTTCAGCCAATGGGGCAGCAGTAGCCTTGAGGCCCTGAGACCCAATGGCAGGTGATATCCCAGTTTTGTAGGTATAAAAGTGGACTATATATCATTTAATAGCATTTGGGGGTATAGGTTTTGTTGATATGAGAGCTAAACCCTGGTCATGGCATTTGACTTTTAAAACACACAAAAAGTAGTTCCTGCTGTTGTAGGCAGTTGTACTTGGAAAAAGAGCAAGTGTGCTTAGTCCAATTTCCCTGGATAAAGGTTAAAATAATACAAAATAAATAAAAAATGTGACCTATTACTTTCAGCAGCTGACAAATCAGACAATATAACAGTAACCTTTACAGAACAAAAGTAAAAATGATTGAATAAGCTGCTAATGGACATAATTACTGGCAAACTTGCCAAGCTACATTGCCTTACTCTATTGCCAATGTACCATAGCCTTTTGGGAAGGGCTAAGAAAAATGATATAGGTAAAGGGTGAGGATGAAAAACAATTATTTTGATCATCAATCTGGTTTAACTCAACCAAGTACAATAGATCCTTTGCACAGCCATTTAATTGGCAAACAACAGCATTTTATTTGAGCAGAAAGCAACCGTTTCATGGCTCCTCCACTAATACCTGCCACCCCAAACGGCCGCCTCAGGCCCTGAGTGCACTTCTTGGTGTGTGTCTCCTTCAGATCCATCCTGCCCACCCTCACTATCTGACAGATCAGATAAATCTTCTCCCTGTTCAGGTCTTTGTTCCCCAAGTCCTGGTAGACAGAGAGAGAGAGAGAGAGAGGGAGAGGGAGGGGTGCAGAGGTAAAGGGAAGGAGAAGAAGAGGGAAAGGGAGATGAAGGAGAGAGAGGGAAGGAGAGAGAGGAGAGAGAGGGAAGGAGTGAGGGAGGAAGGGAAGGAGAGAAAGAGGGAAGGTTAGAAGAAAACGGAGGCAGACACAGAATGAGAAAACAACTGATTAAGACAAAGAGGCTGGGGAAAATGTCATGGGAGTGCACCGGCCATTTCAATGCAATCTCCTTGAAGACGGTATGACTCCACGCATTCATTTTCAGTGCTTATCATGCTAAGAAACAGTGTGACAGTGCCCTCTGGTGGCGACTTACCGTAAAGACAACCTTCAGGTTGTTGAGCATGTCGATCTCCTTGGGGAAACCTTTGCTGCCCCAGCGCACCAAGTAGTTCTCACTGCACAGAGGATGTGAAAGAGTTAACAGACATCCTCATACTGTTCTGTAAAGCTGCACTAGGCAAGACTTTCATATAAAAATGCACCCTGTCTTTTCAACCTAAATCTCTTTTGTCAGGTATGGACACTTGGAATCAAAACCCAAGAGTGAAACACAAACTGTCTCCTAATCAGCGAGTCAGCGTTCCCTCCAGATAAAGCTGAATGCACCAACATTAAATCTTTTGCCTCTCTTATAATAGTTATAAAGCATCACAGACTGGCCAGGTTGAGAGACGTGAGCATGCTGTGTGCAGTTTCCCGCTGTCAATTACATGATTTCTAGGAAACTGAAGTTCAAATGTTTCAAACAGTTACTTCTCGCTGCCATTTGGAGCCATTTGGAGAAGGTGCGAAGTCTCCTAGTGCAGCTTTAAACTTTTATAATAATCCACATAAAAAATTCTAGCCACAGGTGGCATAATCCATTGGCTGTGTCTCGATCCTTCTATTCCTGACAGCCTTTTCAACGACATACAACCATGTACCAGAGGCTGACAGACAGATAGATGGGTAGACAGATAGGTAGATAGACAGATAGGTAGATAGACAGATAGACAGATAGACGGACACATATCAGTCTCTGAGGGTACAGTGGGGTGAATCAAAGCCTGGCAAAGCTGACACCATCCTAAAATAACCCTGTCAAAACACCCCACTGTCTGCCAGTTTGTCACATAAACAGGCCGACAGAGAGAGGCACAGATAGATAAAGTGAGGGGGGGGGAGCGACAGAAAGAAGCAAAGAACAAAAGAAAGAACCACACAATCAACCAAGCAAAAAAGCCAACAAAACAAGACTGTGAGAGGCAAAGAAGGAGAATGAGACAGACACAAGATGGACGGGAAGAAAGTAAAAGGCTATCAACTAGTGGTGGATATAGATTGAGAAAAAGATGATTGATCCGAGTCTATCTTAATGCTCCCAGCTGCAGTGGCTGAGACTCAGATATACACAGTATGACAGTGAGTGACAGGCCTTGGCATCACTACTGTCAGGCACCACATAGCGCTGTCAGTCAGCATCTGTTGCCCTATAATTTGTGTTTCTGCATTGTTATTTTTCAACAAAACAGTGTTCTAATTTAATGGGGTGCCGTGATGGAGGAGAGAGGACAAATGAGCAAACAAGAGGGAGAGAGGAAGGGCTTTCAGAGATGGAGGGATGGAGGAGAGAGGACATGATATTTGGACAGCAACACATTTTCTTCAGGCTGGTGGTTTTGTACTTGGATGGTAGAACCATACAATGACTATGGCATTACAAGTATGCATGGTTAACTTAAATTCAAGGGTATTTCCATCCATTTCAGAAGGACAGGAAAAAAATGACAGTCTTTTTGCGCATGGTCCCCACCTAAAATAAGGGTTACCCACATTTTCATTTACAGTACTATCAAACCAATGTAAGCTATATGAAGATATGGTCTTAAGAAAAATTGTTAAATAGTTTTTCTGAAAACAAAATTGATTTTTTGTTTATATTGGTGTTTTTTTTTTGTCTTACGATGATCACCAATTAGAGTTCACAGTTTACCCACCTTTTTTATTTACCACCACATCACTGGACACTACACACCAAAAGTGATTTCTTTTAACTGTTCTTCCCACATGTATGAAAAAAGCAACATACATTTTACATTTTAGTCATTTAAGCTAACACCCTAATCTAGAGTGATTTAAAACATCCAAATGTACCACAGTCCAAATACTGTTGGGGCTCACTGTATGAGGCCAGGGGTCGGATTAAAAGAAAAGATAAGAGAGGAAGACTTGAAGGGGCGACACCTGATGATGGTCTGTTTGATGGGGTCGTAGAGGGACATGAAGAGCTCCGAGTCCTCTCCGATGCGGCAGACGAAGTTCCTGACGAAGACGTAGAGGCTGTGGGTGGGAGAGGACTGGATCCGCGCTGAGATCCCCGAGTGGTCTGTCTGGACGTTGGACTGCAGAAGGACAATAACTTTACTACAATCCAGGTGGGAAACAAACGGCAGCCACAGGCACTTTGGCAGGAAACTAGCCATCATGTCAAGGTCCTATTCTCTTCAAAAAAAACATCTAGTTGGCTGGTAAAATAGTGGGATAACATTGGGATCTACCAGCTACTGTGTCCAGTGGACAAAAAGGTTCGTTTCTCACCCGGATGGTGGGTTTGTAAGGGAGGAGAAAATCACTGAATAAGAAAATCATAGAGAATAATTTTCCCTTCATTTATGGATGAATGATGAATTGTACATGAGACAGGGGAGAGTATCAGTTAAATAATTTATATGGAAGAGGATTCTTGTCAGATTTGGTTATAAGTAATAATCCATGACATTTTCATATAAATAAATATTCATTTTGCGACCCCCATATCCCCAATTGATATAACACAATAGTTATTCCACCCATACCCAGTTCATGAAAGCTTTCACATTTGCTATTCTAAACACCTAGAAGTAGGGGGCGGCTTCCAGGGAAAAGTCCTGAAAACAGCAGTGTACTTGAAATAAATAGAAGAAGAACTGGGTAGTTAGCATGAACGGCAATGGACACCATGGCTAAACAGACAGAGAAAAGAGCTCCACCTACAGAAACTCAAACTTCAGCAACTGATTGGTGATCTCTGGGAAGTGTAGCACAGAAACACCACAGCAATGAGTGCTTAGCACCCAAGACGTTGCCAAAATAATATATATTTAAGAACTTGAGAATTACTACTTAAATGCATCTCATTACCATTAATATCCACCATCAAATCCACCTAGGAGTTCCTCTCTCTCCCCCCAAACCTTCGGCATTGCCTTATCTATATGTCTGCCCCCCCCCTACCTGCTCCTCTTTGATGCGTTCATTGATCTTGGCAGTGGCCTCCTCGTGAGCCCGGAACAGGCTGATGACACTGGCCCGCTCGGGCTCCAGGATGTTCCCATCCCGGTCCCGAACCACCTGGTCCAGCTCCAGGATCCTGGGGTGGGGAGGAGAGGAGAGGGGACAAGGGAGGGGATGGGTTGAGGAGAGGTTTGACGAAGAAAAGAGGGGGGAAGAAAAGGCGACAGGTGGAAGCGGATGTGCAGGAGGGAGGAAGAAGAGGAGAAGGGGAGGGAAGGTGAGGAGGGGAGGAAGACGACATCAAGGAGTAGAGGGTAAAGGAGGGGAAGGGGCAGGAGAGTGGGTGAGGATAGAGAGGGGGAGGGGCAGAAAACAAGGAGAAGGAGGGGATGGAGAAAAAGAATAAGGGGAGGAGATCAAATTGAGAAACTAATGGTTAGATAGATGTCAACAGGTAGTTGACAAGGCAGCAAAATAGCTTGTGTGACAGGGAGAAAACTGGTAGGGAAATCAGCCAGACTTTGAATAATGCTTATATTTGAAGTGTGAACATGTGGCTGGTTGTTTTGGAGCGGACATACTTGTTGCCGTAGTCGATCTTAGAGGTGACTTTCTGTTTGAGCTCCTTAAACTCATCGCTGGGCAAGGTGCCAGACAGCAGCTGGGAACGCCACTCTATCAGGTCCCACATCAGCCTCTGTACCTGCTTCACACGCGCCGCTTTATTGACCTGGAGGAGTAGACTCACAGTGTTACACACACAGACTCACACGCATGCACACACACACAGACACAAAGAGTTTTGTTGTTGTTGTTGTTTTTTTTACCACAAAGAGCTGCTTCCATATGCTGCCCCACTCCCTCAGTGTGGTGGTCACCTCCTTCACCAGGGGCATCTCTGCAGATAAGACAACCTCCTCATCTCTGTAGTTACACACACACACACACGGGCACAGACACACACACATTACAGTGACACCAAGGGAAAAAGCTGTTCGTTTTGGAGAGAGGTGAAGTCTCTTTTTCTCCACTCACCCTCGTTTTTCAATGATGACCTCCTTCAGCTGGACAAAACTGGCAGGGAACGCTCCCTAGAGAGGAATCAGGAGGAAAAAAAAGAGATCAATGGCAGCTCACTCTCCTCTCCATGAAAGCAGGTTATGTGAGTCCATCCCTACCTGTTGGGCCTTGTTCCTGGCCAGGTAGCCTTTGTACCATCCTGAGAGACAAAATACACAATTTACTAACAGAAAAACACACTGAACAAAGAGCACAAATTCTTCCCCAGAACTCATATAAACGTTTCACAATATAACCCAAGCCATACAATTTAGGCACTGGTATGGTATGGTATGGTATGGTATGGTATGGTATGGTATGGTGTAGTATAGTATAGTATAGTATAGTATAGTATGGTATAGTATAGTATAGTATAGTATAGTACAGTACAGTACAGTTGTCATTTTGAGAAAATGGATGTTAAAGTTTTCAGTTTTGTGCTTGGTGTACTTGATGTAGCTGGTATAAAAATGAATAAATTAACTATTTATAGTTGTTTTTGATGATTGTTTACTATATTTTAGGAAGCAGTTATAGAAGCAAATCTTTAAAAATATCTAAAAATTGACCAATCCAGACAAACTTGCCATTTTCACCAGAGGTACCTCAGCTTAAAGGTTATTCCACTTTTTAAAACGGGAGATAAACACAGCTTTACTAACTACAGACCAGTGTCTTTGCTTTCACAATTTTCCAAAGTGCTTGAAAAACTGTTTGTACAAAAATTAGATACTTTTATTGAAAAGAATAAATTGTTGAGTGAGAGTCAGTATGGCTTTCGGACAAATCGATCTACAGCTTTAGCATTAATGATAATAATGGAAGAAATTACAACAGCAATAGAAAGTAAGAAGTACACAATAGGGGTATTTATTGATTTAAAAAAAGCATTTGATACAATAGATCATACCATCTTAATTTCTAAATTACATACATATGGTGTGAGAGGAGTCCTAAACTGGTTAAGCAGCTATTTATTTAACAGACAACAATATGTACAGTTTGCTGGTAATACATCTGAGTGTATGAAGATTGAATATGGAGTCCCACAAGGCTCGGTCTTGGGGCCTAAACTTTTTATTTTGTATATCAATGACATATGTGAAGTGTCAAAGATATTGCAGTTTGTTTTGTTTGCAGATGACACACATTTTTTTAGTTCAGGAGATGAATTAAAAGCTTTAGCAGAAAGCATTGTAAATTAAATGGTCAAACTTAAAAGATGGTTTGATGAAAATAAGTTATCACTAAATTTGAACAAAACTAAGTTTATGGTTTTTGCTAATCAAAAAAAGGATGAAAAAGTTTTACTGTCTATAGATGGAGTTTATGTTGAAAGAGTATTTGAATTTAGATTTTTGGGTGTAATAATGGATGACAAACTGACATGGAAATCTCATATAGCATATGTAAAAACAAAGGTGTCTAAGAATATTTCTGTTTTGAACAAAGCAAGTGTTAGATTACAAGGCAATGCGAATTCTGTACTGTTCACTTATTTTGCCATATTTTAATTACTGTGTGGAAGTGGATTCAAGAGAACACACCAACAGACTGTTTATTAAGTCAGGACTAATGAAACTTAAAGATTTAGTTGAGTTACAGACATTATTAGTTATGTACAGGGCAAAAAGCAGAGTATTACCAGAACATTTACAAAAGTTGTTTGTTTTTAGTTCAGAGGACGAGGACCATAGAAGGAAATTTAATTTTAAGCATCAGTATGCAGAGACCACTTTAAAGCAGATGTGTATTTCAGTTGTTGGCGTCAAACTGTGGAATTCTCTACAGAATGATTTAAAGGGTTGTATAAATATCTTTCAGTTCAAGAAAATGTATAAAGAAAGAATAATTAGACTATATGAAGTTGTCAGGTAATGGGTTTCCTTAGTTGATGGTGAATTATAGTGTATGGCTTTTGATTCTTTTTTATTTCTCATGTTACTGTAAGTATTGGTTGTTAAGTAACTGTAATTGACAGACCATCTATTTCTATTGTTTATTTATGTTTTGAGTAAGGGGCAGGCAAAATAAGACTTTCTTCTCCCTGCTCCTTTTCGGTCATGGAATATGTAAATTGAGTTGTGTTTTGATTGTGAATTGCTTTTTTTTTTTTTTTTTTTTCTGGAGCTGTGCATTACCATGAGCGGAACAAATAAATAAATAAATAAATAAATAAATGGAGGTTCTGAATAAATGTTCAATCAAACAAATGAAAAACACATCAACAAGAGTTGCAAAATGGCATCACATAACATCAGTGACATGTTATATCTAATAATATGGTATAAGTCTTATGTTTAGTGATAATATGTTTTAGATGGGAAGTATTCCTCACCATCGCAGACCTCCTGGATGTGGACCATGTCTCCAACCTCCAGGGAAAGCTGCTTCTCTCCTTGGCCGGCAAAATTCCACTTCACTGGAAGACAGACAGAGAAATAACCAGAGTCTGAAGTCAGATGGTGATAAAGCAAACAAACGCTAGAGAAAAATGTGCTCAGACCACTTCAACATCGTTTTCCCGTATCTAGTGCCGGTGCCATGAACAAACTTACAAAAGAAAGCTGACTCATAGCTGTCTCCTTTTGGCTCCATTTCTAAACTCATCACAAGCAATACTTGACATATCAACAGTTGAATTTTTGGATCTACATATTGCATGTTACAGCTAATATCATATGTGTTTTATTCTTTTATGTAGTATCACACCAGAATGAGATGAACAGTAGACTTTCAGGTGCATAGAGTATTTAAAAGTACAAATCAGGGATAAATTCAGCTTCAAACAGAGGTATGAAATGAGACGTCCTGTTTCAAAATGGTCTGAAAGATTGGGCACTTAGAATTGGGCAGTTACACCTACAAAATGATTGCTTACATTAAAGTAAAAATCCTGTGATTAGCTATTTTAAGACCTGATTAAAAAAAAAAAATAGGGTCATCTCTTTACTAAACTATTATGTAATTGAATTTGTGACTTGCAGTTGCCATTTGCTTCTCAAAATGAATATTCACAATTTCAGAATGAATACATTCCTGCACAATCTTTGTCTCTGCAAGTCTTATCTTAACGTTACAAACAGTTTCTAGTTTCTTCAACAGGTCTCACTGCAGTGTTATACTGCACCCAGCTTCCTTCCTCCTCCACTTCCTGTGTTGTCGATCTAACAGACCAGGAAGATATGCAGCCTAGATACATAAACACCGCTTCACCAAGTATAATCACTCCTGTATTCTTGCTTGCTTTTGTATTTATTTATTCATTGTATGTATATATGTATTTTTTTATTGTAACCGACAATATCAACCTCAATTACTAGGGTATAAACTATAGCGCTATTGGGATGAGAAACATTAATACTATTGTCTAAAGTCATTTTCCACTACAAGAACTTGATAACGTATTTGAAGCAATTGTTTAATATGGATGTATTTTCTGCAGGCAGGCCAGTGAACCAGTCTGCTGTGAAAATCAATATGAGATGTGTGTCAGAAGTGATTTGAGTGTGTGTCTCTTTCGCATATCTAATGGAAACACATGCTGAGGCTCGGCCATATTCGTCCCTCGCGTACCAGACAACACACAGGTTGCACTTGCAGGCTTCTCGCAGTCTCCACTCGCCCTGCTCCTCGTGCAGAAATCGATCTCTCCACATCTAACGCTGTCATTTATTGAATATTTTGCGCGCTGCATGAAATGTGTCGTACGTGTTGATTGCCTGCTATCTGCCACTCACGTCTCCATTCGCTTGAGACACAGATTGCAAGCTCCCAATGATTTTATCCCGCACCCAATCCACTGTAAGTGTTGCGGGTTGTGTTGTATTGATGCTAAATGGTGAATATACTCCTTCAGTGGCATTAGCTCTGAGGTGAACATCTATCAGGCCGTTAGAACGCACCTGCCCACATCCTGTCAAACAGGAAATGATGGGCTCTCTTTCTCTATATTTGCAGCAAGGGTACTTTACTATCACACGCATATAAACACACACACACAAAGCATACATACAAACACATATGTGCACACACACACAGGTGCGGACAACTGACTTACCTACACCGTACCTCTCGGTACAGGTCCTTGTCCATGGAGCCATGATTGCATCTGTCTACAGACGCTCTAACTCCCTCTCTCGTCTTTCTGATTCTCTCCTCCTCCTTCTCTGTCTTCTTGGGTGTCTGCTCTACCTCTCACTTCTGCATTTTTTTTTCTCTAAATGAACGCAATAAGCCCGCCTCCCTCGCCTGTCTTCCTCTTCTGTCGCTCTTCTCTTCCTCCCCTCACGGGGCTATGGGGAAGTGGGTGAGTAGTGCAGGGTGGAGTCCTGTGCAGCACATGGGCCTGCGCAGTCTCCATTCTGTCCATTTGGACTCCGTGGAACACCTGCGCTCCATAACGTAATGTTAATTGAAACAACGATATGAGAATCTTATGGCTAAACGGTGAAGATATGCCAAGTAAGCATTTAGTAAAATCAAAAGGGCAAGTTCGTTGTCTGAATGCTGTGGCTGTGAAAGGACAGTATCGAAATATTTTGCCTTGGCTTCTTGTCAACATTAGATTGCACAAGTGCTACCTGATATACTGAATATCTTTTGGTGATATTCAGGAATACCTAGCTACATAAAAAATTACTGTAACTCTCTCTATTCCAGTCTCAGCCAAAACTCCCTCTGCTGTCTACAATTGGTGCAAAACACAGCCACTAGACTTTCAATCAAATCCCAGAGTCAGTGTCACACTACCCCCATTTTAGCCTCTTTACACTGATTGCATGTTCATTTTATTTTAATATTTTACTGATACCTTTTAAGGCACTGCACGGTCTGGCCTCCAGCTACATATCAGACCTTATAATCAGGGGGAGAACGCTCCTGGACTTTCCAAAGTCCAGGCTAAAGATGTGGTGACCGGGCTTTTGAGTCCCTGGGATCTGGAGGCCCTCCCTGAGGAGATCAGGCTAGCAAAATCTGTTTTATCTTTCAAATCTCTTCTTAAAAAGCACTTCTTCTGAACAGGTATTTTTATAATTGCCATTTTCTTATTTATTGTTTCATCTTGTGTTCTATTTTTATTTTTTGCACCTGTGTTTTGTATTTTTTTCTATTTTATTTTACTTGAATTTTTATTTCTACCTTGATTTTATTTATTCACTTGTGCTTTGCACTTAATTTTTCATGCGGTGTAGCATTTTGTAACATTTGTTTTAAAAGGTGCTATGGAAACAAAGTTTATTATTATTGAGAATAATAAACAGGACAGTTATCATTTTCTCAACTCATTTAGATAATGTAACCTTTTTAAAATGTGTCACATGCAGGATCACAGGAGCCCACCAGTACCAGCCAATGAATCTTGTTTATCATTTATTGGAGTAGCTTATATTTGTGTGGCTAACCTCATCTCTTCAGTCAGCAACATAGTGAAAGTCATGTGATGTATTTTATCACCCCACAGCACCACTTTTTCCCCTGTGTGCTCTCGACAGAGAAAGTAGAGATATGATGCTAGATCACAGTTTGCCCTCTATGTTGCCTTTCATAGCTATAACATCGATCTAGTCTCTCTTTAGATATAAGCTTGTCATCACTAAGCATGGGGATTTGGAGCCGATCAGCAACTCTCTGTACAGGCAAAACAACATCTGGACTCCAGATGTCGATTTCAGCAAGTACATGGAGGATAATGAGACCATTCAGGATGAGGTGGGTGTTAATTATTTGTGTGTGTGTGTGTGTGTGTGTGTGCGTGTGCGTGTGTGTGTGCGTGTGGTTCCAATTCAACGCTGTAATTCCTATCTGAGATTTCAAACAAACACACTCAAATTCACCTCCAACAGACATATTATTTCCCAGAACCCCTTTAGGATGTTGTTGCCAGGGTAACCAGCTTCCACCATATCCCCCATGCCAAGGACATCCCCAACATGGTAACCGTGGGCAACAACCATCCACAATATATGGTACCTTTTTAACCTTATTGTCTTGTCTTTTACTTTGGACCACACTTCTAAAGCACACATCTTTCCATCTCTCTAAAAGGTATATAAGATCTACCATAGGATAGACTTTTTTGGCTACAATTAGCTTAGCATACCAAAGTACTACCTCAGTCTTGTGCTGTTGGCCAAAGAGCAGATATGCTTGTCTGTAGATGACTTTATTAAGATATCCTTGCACCAGAACAGGAGTCACCTTTGATGTTTGTGTAGCTTTGTTTAATCCCATTTGTTTTGACCTGCTGAACTTGTATTTGTCCATCTCTGTCTTCTCTCCATTTACCTGTTAACATGCAGAGAAGTACCATAGGGACTGGATCTGGAGGCAGCCAGCAGTTGTTTACTTCCTTCTTCTTTGTTTCCTTGGCAACAGGCAGAGTGATGCCGACTGCCACAATCCCACTGCTAAAGACGAAGAAGTATAGAACGTAGCGCTATGTAGAAAGCTGCATACTACCATGTGTCATACAGGCTGGACTTAATAGACAGGAGTATAGAAAAAAATTTCTGTGGCAGTGACAAAGAATTATGCTGTATCGGTAATACTCTTTTACTCTCGGTAATACACTTTTTTTTTACATTTTTTTCACCACATCCCCATCAAGGACCCAAATGGAAATATGTTGTTACCCTTGACAACTGTTTCTCTATTTCTGTTACATGTGTAAGGCCTATAATTTAAATTACAAGACGCTGACAAAACATTTTTTTAGTCTTATTAACGGTCTGCCTCAAAAATATGTTTGGGATTTATGAGATAGGCTGAAAGATTGAAACATAAATTTTCCTACCATAATCACATGCAACTTGAAGCATAAATTCAAATAAACAGAAAGTTTAATGTAAAACAAAGGCTACATGATGACTGAGTACATTCTCGGAGGGCACTTTGTGCGTGGCAGGACAAAGGGTCATGTGCATAATATCTCCCTTTCGACCTTACCTGCGCACGTGCCTGCCTGATATCTATTAAAATAACAAGACGCCAATTGTCTCTTCAGCTGGTTCTCCACTATATGAGGGATCATGGAGTCACGTTCAGGCATCCAAACACTCCATGTGTTTCATCTGAAATGCATTCTTCACTCCTGGAGGGGGAGAAGAGAGGAAGAAGTAAGCACGGTAGTCATAGTTACAATCAATGTCTTGAAGCCACATTTTTAGGACTACCTGTTTTGCAGGTTGGTTATCTGCCAATGTTGCTATCAAAATTAACGGACATACCAATCAGAGCTGAAATTTATCAGCATTTGATTGGTGCTGTGGGGTGGCAAAATACATCACGAGTTGTATTATGCTGCTGACTGAAGAGATGAGGTTTCACCAAATACAAACTAATAGCTACCCCAAAAAATTATGCACAAGGTTTTTTTCTTGGCTGGTAATTTTCTGGTACTGGTGGACTACTGTGATCCTGCATGTCACATTTTAACAAGGTCACGTTAACTAAATTAGTTCAGAACATGATAACCGTCCTATTTGTTATGCTCAATGTCATATAACTTAGAAACTTAACTTTGTTGAACAATGGTACAACTGTAGCATGGCTGGACAGGTCCCTTGCAACAGCAGCAGGACAGACTCATCACCAGAAAGCTCCTGTTACAAAGACAGCTTTTCCTAAGTTGTTTGGGGCTGTAATAACACACTGACTTTAACACTGATATAGGCCCACTGTATAACATAGACATAATCATAGCTACATTTTGACTACTTGCCATGTGAAGTTCTCATCAATCAGCCACAGACTGATAATCACATGATAACCACTCTACACAAGATATTTAGGATAGGCTTATTTTGCTGGTCACCAGCCCACTGTGACACTCAAGTCTGATTCAGTGAAGCAGAAGTAGAGATAATTTACAACAGAAAATAGGCTAAATGTAATAGGACCATAACAACCTATTCACATGCAACTCTCTCAAGGGTAGCAAATGTGGATTAGCAATATTCCATAGACCTTGGTCCAAACATCATTTGAAATCCACCAAGCCACTTTTATGTAGCTAGACATTCCTGAATATCACCAGAAGACATATTCACCATATAGCAGCTACCACTTGTGTAATCTAATGTTGACAAGAAGCCAAGGCAAAATGATATCGCTGCATTGTACTTTCACAGAGACAGCAAACTTATTAAACTTGCACCTATGGGTCGCATGTAGCTAGCTAGCTAAGCTAACGTCATGCAGCTCAAGAACTAGTTAACTCGTTCATATTACCTACAAAATAAACGACCAGTCTTAAGGAAATGAATTGTACTGATGTCAACTGGTAAAAATATGTCTAACTGCTTAACTTAATCTCTGACAATATCTGTCAAAACTTAAGCAAAGTACATTGCTAAAGCCTTGGGGCTGGCCGTCCCGTCCTGCAACTCTTTCTTCCTTGGTGCTAACAGTGAAATCAAAGATTCTCTCTGGCGAAGAGATAGCCCACACCGACACTAGGAAGACTTCCCGCCTTTACCATGTTCAACTGGTGGAGTCACGAGGCACAAAGTGTGTCACAAATGAGAATAGAAACTTAAGCCATTCCACATGCATAATTTGATTCACTAAAGATGATTCAACAATTTAAATGTGTGTTTAGGCTCTGAAAATATGAATATAATATTCTATTAATAAATATGGGCTATATTTTTGTAAGTTTTGTAAGTTTTGTGAAATCCATTTGAACTTATTTGTGAAAACAAAACCTTTA
Organism: Centroberyx gerrardi; assembly: GCF_048128805.1. Taxonomy (NCBI): domain Eukaryota; kingdom Metazoa; phylum Chordata; class Actinopteri; order Beryciformes; family Berycidae; genus Centroberyx; species Centroberyx gerrardi. Next base: position 9,882,120 of record NC_136012.1, on the reverse strand, counting down.
ATCACAAATCTGTGCCTCTTGTTGTAAATTACGTGACATTCATTTATATGATGGTTTACAGAACACAAGTAACAAATCACTTATTTGTGGGTGGTGTGATATAGTCAATTTGTGTTTCTGTTTTTGGATTCCACAATCTTAATACATATTTGTGGACTGTAGAATTCATTTATCTGTTTCATGTATATTTATATTTGTTTTATTGCATACATTTGTGATTAATGATACATTTGCTCCGTTTCAACTTTTTCCAAGATTTCATTACAGATGCCATTACTTTGCAAATCCACAAGAGGGTGGTAGAGATGTGAATTTATTGCCCTGGTAGCTCTACAGTAAATTGCCTCATCTTATCTTATCAAGATAGAGCATATTTTAAACAGAGGATTGACCTAGAATGAGACCTGTGGTTTGAATTCCCATAGTCAAAACATATATTACAATGCTAATGGCATTTGAGATACCACTGCCAACTGCCTCTCTACTCCATACCAACTTAAATGAATTATTATTTTCCCTATTCTACCTAGCATGGGAACTCTGGAGCCCAGAGGCGTCCAAGCCAAGGAACACCCAACTATGGTCTCAGCTATGACAGGCGTCAAACTCAAAGCCAAGTGACCTATGACACAGTAGACTGTAAGTCGGCAGAGCAGAGCATGTGTCCTCCTCCACCTCAGCCACCCATCACCATGCACTATGAAAATCCTGTTGTTATGGAAACGTGAGGGGGAGAGAGCTTGTCAGAGCACTATGGATTTCACACTGACAGAAAGTTCAGCTTAGACAGGTTAACAAGTAGGTGTATACATGGAGGTGTTACTTATAAATGAGTGATTGAGAGTTTGTGTGTATGAGAGACGGAGGGAGGGAGGGAGGGAGGGAGGGAGACAGACAGAGAGGGAAACAAAGAGAGAGAGAGAAGGACAGGGAGAGAGAGGAAAAGAGAAAGAGAGATATGTTATCACGCAGCTCTGTTTAGTGGAACAAAACTGGAACCTTGTTCTTGTGACTCACAAGGAGAAAAAAGGGTGGAGCTTAAAGGTGTGTGTAAGGTGGAAAGCAAGAAAACAAGAAAGAAAGAAAGAAAGGAAGCAGTTGAGATTGAGAGACACCTAGATGGCACTCAGTTGAGCGCATGCCTCCACCAAACCCATATGCTCTTTCTGGATACTTATGCACACACACACACACACACATACATAGATATACTGTATATATTTATCGTATTGTACATTTTTATACTTTATATACAGTCATATTTTTTTCTGTGCTTGTATATATGATTATTGACTATTTGGCTATTTGGCGTACCAAGCAAAATTCCTCGTATGTACATATGTACCTGACGAAAATATGTCTGACTCTGAATCTGAATCTGAATCTGAATCTGAATCTGAATCTGAATCTTTGGCCAATCGGTATGAAAAGTTAATCAGTTCTTCCTTGCCCCATGACCAACCTTTCCACAAAGTTTCGTGCAAATCCATTCATAATGTTTTGAGATTTTGCTAACAGACAAACAGACAGAATGGGGCGAAAACATAACCCCAGACTGTCCAGTTATATTGGTAAGAAAGAAAGAAAGAAAGAAAGAAAGAAAGAAAGAAAGAAAGAAAGAAAGAACAAACGTAACGACAGACAGATATAGCCAGAGACCGAGAGATACACAGATGGAGAAATCAAAAGAGACACCAAAAAAGGCAGAGAGACAGTCCGGGAGAAAGAAAGACGCACAAAGAGAGACACAGGAAGATAAACCCCGAGACCAACTGAGATATGGACAAGGCCACGGAAACTGAGACAGAGCCAAAGACAGACAGAGACCCGACAGATAAGGAACGGGGAGGCGAAGACGGACAAAAGGTATGGAAAGAGAGAAGTGATAATGAGTTATGGATGTTAGCCCGAAGCCCAGAAGATGGATTGACGTTGGGAAGGAAAGCGAGAGCCACCCCAGGAGCCAAAGCACATGAAAAATAGATAGGAAGGCACAGAAAGAGGCAGGGGGGGACAGAAATAGAGAAATGCGCCTGACCCATCGGGTCATTGACATCATTCTAGACCAACCGGTGCCAATTCTCAGAGATTCACTCAAAAGCTATTCACCCATGAAAGTCCGAGGAAATCCTACATTATTCAACTCTAAAGCCTGTAGAGGAGAGGAGCTGTGTGTATGTGTGTGTACGCTTCAACAGAGACCTGACAAGAACCAAACCCCCCCTCCCCCCTAGAAGTTTTCGGATTCATGCATAAATCCTACGTCTTCCTTTGTTCCTTCCTATTTTCCAGCGATGTCATTAGGGCCGAATGCGACAGGTTGCTTGGATCATACAGGTAGGTTAATATGGCCCGGTCTCCAAAGGCAGCAGTTTGCTAGGAGGATCCGCTTTATCACGGCTGGCAGCTGGCCCGAGCCGCGTGGAACACATGAAAAGAGAACGGAAGAGCTATTAAAATGATTAGAAAAAAAAGAAAAAAGAAAGAAAATTACCCTGGAGAGATAGGGGAGAATAATAGGAAGAATAGACAGAGAGAAAGAGAGGAAGAGGAAGAGAGAGAGAGAGAGTTGTGTGTGTGTGTGAGTCAGTGGTGCTCCCTCGCTCTCTCCTCTCTTTCCCATGCGCGCACACACACACACACACACGCACACACTTAATGATCGAGCCTGTGGTTCTCTAGTCTCTCAGGGAGCAGAGCAGAGTGGCGGAGCGTCACAGACGAGGCAGAGCAGCGCTGAGGTGAGTGGCAACAATATTCCTTCTGTACACTGGCTGAAATATATTCAATGTCACCAACTTTTAATTAGCTGTATATCAAAACCTATTAATTCCAGTTTAATGTAGTTTGTGGTCAGACAGCATAATTAACTCAGACACTTATAAGATTTGTTCTTACTGTACTCTGATTTATTAACAAAACATGAATGAAAGACAATCGAATTGCTTTCTTGTAAACACTCAAATGTTTGACAAACCCTTTATCTAATTAATGGCACAATCAATGAAAATGAAAGTGTAATTCTCCTTTTTCACTTGTCAACTTCAACTTTGCGGAGCATTTCTGCTTTTTTAGAGTTGCAATTTGTAGCGGCTAGACAGCAAAGCTGGGTGAAGGAAAGCGAGAGAGGCGATAGAGAAACAGTTTGTGGGGGGTGAGTGACACACGACCTCGGTCCTGAACCTGACTCAGACTCACAGCATCACAGGTTCCCGCTCTACACGTTTGTCGGCTCGGTCGTAGAGTGAGCATTCCTTGTGTTTTAACAGGATTTTGATGGACTTGGGTTTTGAAAACACTCATTGAATCGCGAGTCATTCCTGAGCCTGGTGTGAGCATGTGAACGCTGTACAATGACAAAATGACAAAGGGGTCATTTAATCAGTCCTGTGAATGAGGAAGTGAGATTAGAGAGTGTGTGTGTGTGTGTGTGTGTGTGTGTGTGTGTGCGTGTGTGTGCGTGCGCGTGTGTGTGTAATGAAACCAAGGAGCTGACTTATTTTTTACCTGTTGCTATGACTGCAATTGTTTCATATTTTCATATAATCAAACTTCTCCTTCTCTTATCTTTCTCTTTCATATCCCAAAATAAACACAACATGAATCTCCATAAAGCATTAAGTAGGTACCACATGTGATAGACAGACAGACAGATACAGTAGATAGACAGATAGATAGATAGACAGACAGAGAGATAGACAGATAGATAGATAGATAGATAGATAGATAGATAGATAGATAGATAGATAGTTTATTCACAATTACTTCTAAACATTTCAGATAGAATTCAGATTTTCTCATTCTGAAGAAAATAGACACCTTGAATCATCTGTCACTGAATTAAACGCAGTGCAAAAGGTCAGTCATTAGTGCTAATATGCGAGACTAATTTTCTCTGAAAACACAATGGGCATATTAGCCTTGCAAATTAGCAGAGGTTGATGGCTCATTATAATCAGAATAGCTGAAGTGTTATGGATTCTTTGGCTTGCTCACAGTCTGAACATCCATATGATCATGCATGTATCCCCCGCTGGTCCAGAATACTGAGAAGCAAAATCCAGTTTAAATCAGTTCAATTGTAAATAGTGGTTCACACACTCATTGCTTCGGTGTTTCTGCACTGCTCTTCCCAGAGATCACCTGTCAATCAAACAGTGTGTCCAGTACTGTCACGTCTTTTTCCTTGGATTTTCTGTTGATGCAGTTTGAGTTTCTGTAGGTGGCGCTCTTTTCTCCGTCTGTTCAGCCTATGGTGGCTATCGCTGCTCATGCTAACTACCCGGTTCTTCTTCTGTTTATTCCAAACAAACCGCTGTTGCTGCTGCTGGGGGAAAAAACGCATCACTTCCTGCGCGTCAGAGGATTTTTCCCGGGGAAAAACCTACCTGACACAGAACAGCCAATGTAAAAGCTTTCATGAACTGGGTATAGGTTGAATCACTAATGTGTGATGTCAATACAGAGTAACAAGATGGACACTTATTTTGATGAAAATGTTGCAATTATTTAAATATCGAAGGAGAAAAAGCATAACTCAGCAGCAGAACTGAATCTACAAAATGTGTGTCAACTGAAGCCGCTCTCAGCATGTAGAGTGTAGCTACAGGATGTGGTCAAGTGTCATGAGTTCAGGGGAAAGCATCTGGGGTGCTGAGCAGTTGATAACACAGTATGGTTAATTGACTGTCGTTACTTCAAAAGTGCTGATGTGGATGAGAAGATCCGATGAGATATTTCGAAGATTGCTTCAAGTTTCTGATTAGCCTTCCCGCATAGCTTGTACTACGTGCGTCTGTTGCTATCGGTAAGTTCCGTGGGTTTTGAGCCTCGTGTGTGTGCGCGTGTGTGTGTGTGTTTAATTACAAAGACATTCATTAAGCTGAGGCATTCTATACGGAAGCTGCAATGTTGACATAAAAGAGGTGTGGCAGGGTGAAGATTGGCATAATGAGGGCAATCTGCTATCCCCATGTGACCTGAGTATGTGTGTATGTGTGTGACTGTGTGTGTGTGTGTCACGCCAATGCATGTTGTGAGCGTCCATGTATATTTCATGCGCCTGATCCCCCCCCCCCCCCCCCCGTCTGTGTGCCTGTCTGTGTGCCTGTCTGTGGTCGCGTGTGTCTGTCGCTCGGCCCTGTTTCTTCTTCTTCACGCTTCGTCGAGATTCCACAGCTTGTGTCCGCTGGTTAGGACACAGAGCCGTTACCAAGCAACCCGCCATCCCAGACCACTTCCCTCCCTCTCAATTCCCTCTCACTGTCTCTCTGTCGAGGACAAGCGCAAAGACAAACAGGAAGACAGATGTGCACATACACACAGACACATACAGACAGCCCCCACCACCACCACCACACACACACACACATGCACACGCACACGCACACAAAATATAGACAGCTATAGATTGTTCTTGCAAGAGCAGAGGAAGTGAGTGAGACAAGTATTAGCCCCAGCTCGCTGCTCAATTGGATTATATTAGGATAAATTAAGCATGCAAATGCCTGATTGCATTATATTGCTCTGATGGACACTGTGCACAGGAACAAAATTTGTTTTCGACATTTCTAGGCCTATTCAATATTACAATCTGAACCTATGAAATGGTAATTTATGTAAGAGATTTCAGGTAAATGCCTGTAAGTGAAAACTTAGGCGTAAGCGTAGTCTCCTGAATAGACAGCAAAACTAGAATAAACAAACAAAAAGTTTAGTTTCCTGCCCTGCTTACAACTCAGTACAACTCCACCCAATATTCCACTGATTTGATGATGATTTCCAATTATTTTAATCCATTTCCTGGCTGTGTAAACATATTCAAACACACTGCTTTGCATATACAGTACACATGATTACTTTCCTTACTCATCGGGCTGAGAAAGAGCACCTATTCCTTAGACAGTTCTTTCTAAAAAGACACATCTGGTCGATAAAAAGGTCGCAGAATGAGCACTTGGTATTTGGAGAATCTCACAAATCAGGCAGCGCGTCTCAGCTGAGTGGTAAATAACATCATTACTCATCTCGGGGCTCAGGCCACGTCTGGCATTCAGCCACTGTTCCAACTTCTTTTCTGCCTGGCTTTCATCTCAACACCCAAATTGGGCTCTTTTCACCAGGCCACTTACTGCATAATGGAAGGTCTAGATGGGGCAGAATGAAGCCTATCCAGCCAATTTGCATCTTACTGGTGCTGAAAGATAGGATGCAAGGAAAGGAAGCTGTCGAGGAAACACGGGCCTCTGGGGACACTTTGGGAGGTTGTTTAAGTTCATCACTTTACATTTCCTCTCTCTTAAGTCCAGCTACTGCAGCATGTGCAAAGAGGCGCAAATTCACACACACACACACACACACACACACAGACACACACCCACGTACACACACTGGATGAAGCCTTTAAGCAGCGTCCACAAGACCACAAACCGACAGCACATATCTACATGCAACACTTTGTTGTCTCCTGGAAACATGAAACAGCATTCTCCTGTGAGAAAGCAGTAGAAAAAAGTAGAGCAGCACTCCTCTAGACATCCTGTGGAAAACACAGCACTCAGCAGTCATTACCAATCCATTACAGTCCTCAAAATCCATTACTAAGAAATGTGCTTAGTGTTGTCTGTCTGTGTGTGTGCGTGCGTAGACACACTCATCATTGTTTCTCGTCTGGGACAACTAATGAAAAGTTTATGAAACAAAACACAGATCGTGAATGTTGGTAAAAATAACACACCCTGGGTGAGCGATCCATCCTTCTCAACACTGATGGTGAGCAACTTTGCACGTGAGTTTGTGCTGCCAAAGTGTGATAGTAGCTTTGCATTGATAAAATGCAGATGCATTCAATTTAATCCTCAATACTTAATAAGTCAATGGGCCAAGATCATGTATCTTCATGGCCTGCGCCTGATTAATAGCGTTTTACCAAGAACACCGATGTTTATGCAAAAATATACACAGGAAACGAATATGTTTACGCTCTCACACACATACACCCTAACATGGGAACGGGACCCGAGTGCATGTAGCTAAAGGCAGACAGCAAGTGGCAGACTGTATGCATGTGCAAGTATTAAGACACACGCACACACACACACACACACACAAGTATATATTCTCTTGGGTCCCAGAGTTGAGGCCTCTTGCTGAAGCTCCCAAGGTTCTCTCAGTGCCTAGGCTTAGTGACCCATACTGCATGTCCATATGTGGACAGACCTCACCAGCTCATGTTGGCCGCGAGCCAAACTGCGTTCCTACTGTTTGTGTGAGTGACTGTGTGTGAGACAAAGAGAGAAAGTGACTGACAGTGAGTCGGACAGAGGTTGACCGCGACAGCAGTTGAAACGCGTTTTCTCAGAGAGTCGCTCTGTGGCTCTGTCACATATAAAACCTGAGCTGTCCTGTGCGTGTGAGAGTCGGGCTCCGTACGTTAGTGGCAGCGATATCAGTGTTTGCTCTAGATGAAGTTCAAAGCAGTGACTCCATGATGTAGGTCTGCGACAGAAATGTGTCCAGGGAACAAAGAGTTTGGAAGATTAGGAGAGTTGAAAGATTAGAGATGGGGCTCTGTATTCAGTAGACACCGTTTTAATTAAAGCCATTCTTTCTCTATTCTGTTCACTTTCACTTTTCACTTGCCTTGCCTTATTCTCTCGCTTTGTGTCTTTCTGTGAAGCCGCTCTGTCCATCTCTCTGTTTTTCTTTCGGAGGTGATAAGTGAGTGGCTCTGAACCAGTCTGGCACACGTCCCGATATCCATTACAGCGGTGGAAAATAGACGAGCAAACAATACCCACCACCCATTGACGCAAGCACATGCTCGCACACTTATGTGCACACACACGTGCGTACGCGCACCACACACACACACACACACACACACACACACACACTTATCAGCTAGTTATCCTCATTCCACCATGCACACATTAACAACCCACATGCCCACATGCCATTAATAAATGAGTTCACAGAGAACAAATAACACTCTGTGCAAGGTCTATTCATAAATTAAAATAAAACACTTGTGAGAATCATTTTATGTCAACATTGTTTAATTAAGGAGATATTATTTCTGATTTAATTCAAATGTAGCAGACAGCAGCTTGATCACTTTTGTAAGAGAAATCACATTTACTTGCCATGTGATTAAAATGTCTACCCATGTAAAAAATGACCACTATTATTGGGAGTTTTTGTTACACCTGTGTTCTTTACACCATCCATTTGTGCTCCAATCACATTTGACAAAGCAGATTTCATCATTTAAACCCAACCTTGTGATACCTGACTCATGATTTCCATTTGATACACAGAAGAATCTAACAGGATTTCTTATAAAGTTTTTCCACATTGATGTCATTAAAATGTTGAGCGTATTTAACAATATTCCAATTAAACAAGAAGTCCACAGTAAGTCTTAGCATTGTCTACAAGAGCTACAGTAGACTGCTGCCAAGCCACATGGTCACATGGTCACTGCTGCAGCTGGCTCTCCACAGTTGCACATCTTGTCCTTTGCTGAACAAATAATGAACCCACAGCATGCATGCTCATCTGCCTTGGTTTAGAGTTTTATTATAGTTTTATTGGAATTCCCATTAGCTGACTATTATGGCTCATCTTCATAGAGTCCAAAATGGCAGCGTTCTGAAAGTGGAAGGGAGCTTTACTCTTTCTTTTCATCAAAAATGTGTGTCCTGAAATTGCTGTATACAAGTTACAAACCTACATATACGTCTGAAAAACACCTGCATTAGAAAAGAAACCATAGCTAGTTTCACACATCCTAATACAAAATCCAATGTCATGAGTGCGACAGCTAAAACAAGTTTGGCCCCATGATTGCACTGAATTCTTTACCATCACAAATCATGCAAGCAAGGCACGAGTTTAGTTCAAAAAGAAAAACCAAGGACTGCATGGAATTTTTTTGCCATCACAAATCATGCAAGCAGGGAATAAAGATGCCTTGTGCCAAGTTAATACTTAAACCTTTATGTCATGATTATTTTCATTTTGGTTTACTTTATTTAATTTTCTCCTCCAATTTCTGACTCCTCTTTAGTTCTAACTAAAGCATTTATACAGGAATGTTTTCTATCAGCCTATTAGTGTATTGCATGGTATATAGTGTTTTAGTATGGTACACATATCAAAAATCAGGCCCAGGGGCCATTTGCAGTCCAATAAAGACTTTTTAGCTGCCCTTGGAAACAGTTCATGATTTAAAAAAAATCTGTGCCAAATTTAAATCTATATTATGTCCAACAAGAGTAATGGGAAGGCATCCATAGTTAATGTTCAAATTTTATTGTAGTTGAATAGCTTTAAATAAAGTCAGCCAGATATAACCTAATCTATAGCAAAGGAATTGTAATCCACCAGTCAATCAATAATCAATTAAATCATACAGGTATAATCATGGTGAAATAACTGTAGTTGCCTGTGTAAGCACTGCAATAATAGCATCTGTAACTGTGTGTGTGTTTGCAATAATAGCATCTGTAACTGTGTGTGTTGCTCCTCTCTGTCCACTAGGTGTCACTGCAGCCATAGAAGATGGTGTTGAAGCCAGAATGATGTAATGGACCACTATGAATCAGCCACACAGAGAGAGAGCTGTCCAGCAACCATCACAGACACTTCAGCAGCCACGCATAGCGCTGATATGCGACATGAACAATTCCCTGTAGCAGCATTTGTCAACAGACATGAATGTTCAACCAACCTCTCACAAGACCCCCTCTGCAAAATTGGTCATGAGTGTGTATGGGAATTCTGCATGTGGTCAAGTCACAGGATAGCTGAGAGCTAGGCAGGGTTCAGGTTAGCAACAGCAAAGACTGCAGTCAAGTATACTTGGTAGGAAAGTATTTTTATCTTTTTTTTTTTTTTAAATAAATATATATATTTTTGGGCATTTCTGCCTTTATTCCAACAATAGACAGAGGCAGAAAGGATTGTGGGAGAGAGAGACGGGGATGACATGTGACAAAGGTCCCAGGTCGGATTTGAACCAAGACATTGTGGTTACATGATATGCACCTTAGCCAAATGAGCCACCAGAACTTCCCAAAGTGACTATATTTAATAACTTAATTATGATTTGTGAAATTTAGAGTTTCCTCTTTGGGTTGTGAGATTTAGGGTTTCCTCTTTGGGTTGTGAGATTTAGGGTTTCCTCTTTGGGTTGTGAGATTTAGGGTTTCTTCTTTGCAAAAGCTGTGACTGCTTTGGCTAGGGTGAAATGTAACGTTGCCCTCAGTGAAGCTCCAGTGATGATGTCGTCAGAGGTGGTGCTGGCCGTCTCCGTGTCCCTCCTCATCCTCCTGACCATCGGCGGTAATGTGTTGGTGTGCCTGGCTGTCTGCGCCTCACGACGCCTCCGCTGCCTCACCAACTGCTTCATCGTGTCGCTGGCCGTCACAGACCTGCTGCTCGGCATCTTGGTCCTGCCTTTCTCCGCCCTCAACCTGCTCTCCGACGATTGGCCACTCGGCCCGACCTTCTGCAACCTCTACATCTGCATGGACGTCATGCTGTGCACCGCGTCCATCCTCACCCTGCTGGCCATCAGCGTGGACCGCTACCTGGCCGTGACCATGCCCCTGAGATATGCCTCTCTGGTGTTGCCGTGGCGAGTTGCTGTGGTGATGGTGTGTGTATGGACGGTGTCTCTAGCGTTGTCCTTCTTGCCCATCCAAATGGGATGGAACACCGCAGATGGGTCAGTGCAGAACCATGGGCCTGGGGATCCAGACAGGGTGTGTCGTTTCGAGCTTAACAGGTCCTACGTAGTGACCGATTCTCTTCTCACCTTCTTCCTACCTCTGGTGGCCATGTGCTGGACTTACCTCCACATCCTCCGCATCGCACGGGCTCAGGCCAAGCGCATAATCACTGCCCGGCCCGCCTGCACCACCACCAGCTACAACTGCAGAAACAACCCTCCCACCAGCACCACTGTAGTTCCCACTGTCACAGCGGTGGCTCTGAGGGAGCACAAAGCCACAGTGACACTGGCAGCGGTGATAGGGGCGTTTGTGGTGTGCTGGCTGCCCTATTTCATCCTGTTCACAGTGATGGGACTGAAGTTGGAGTCAGACCCTGGACCAGCATATTTTGTTGTGTTGTGGCTGGGTTATGCCAACTCAGCCCTCAACCCTGTTCTCTATGCAGCCCTCAACAGGGACTTCAGGTCAGCCTACGCCCGCCTGCTGTGCCCTGGTTACAGTGGCTGTAGGAGCCGACAGCCATCTCCCATAGTAACGCCAGGTAAAGTTGGAGGAGGGTGTGGGATCTTCACAGTTTGATGCTCTTTAGTCCAAGAATCACCTTCATCTAAGAAGAAACCAATATAAACACACGAAATATGTTCTTGTTTTAAGATTACATATTTCCCCCATTTTTATTCTCCCTTTCCTTGTCTCCATCTCAGCCGGACACCAGCTTACAGAGGTGACATTGCTGTGTGGCCACACCCCTGCCACTTGCAGGGCAGGCCGGGAAGAGCAAGACTTCATGTTGCAGGAAATGAACAGCATGGCCACTATCCAGCTCGCAAATGGAACCGCTACCACAGATGTCAATGGCAATGAAAGGTAAATTCTCAGGAACCACATATTTCTGTGTGAGGCAAAGAAGTGCACTTCAACAACAGAATTCTTGTATGCGGAGTGCTGAGCCAAAAAACATGAGGTCCAGTGAGGTAACACATCCAAAATTGGGGAAGAAATGATACAATACCCATATTACACTTATACTGGGGCACACATCATGAAACACGAACTTGTTTCAGCGAGAACAGCCTTCATCAGTGCATTAAGATGCTTGGATGTGCTACCACACTCTTCTCTGAGTAGTCGTATTGGACCACATATTCTCTCTCAGATCTCAAATCTATCTCTCTCTGTCTCACTCTAAAACACAAAATACACACACACACACACACACACACACACTCTCCCCCCTCTCTCCTCTTATTCTATGTGACCAGGTCGTGCTGAGCCTGTGCTGGTGAGGTGGATGCTGTGTACACTGTTGTGGCAACCCAGAACCAGAATCCATCTGCCTCAGTAACAAGAGCGACAGACAGACACAAAGATGGAGAGAGACGTACACCAGCCCCTCTATGTGGAAGCCCCTTTGTTTTCCCAAGGTGCAGTAATACAAGCCCCCGCAGTACACCATGTAAGTAGATAAACATGGATATTGAAGGCAATACTGGCATACTAGACATCCCCATAGCCCCCACAGTCCATCTCTGGCCCAAAACAAATGAGTTGTGACACACAGATCCAAGCGGTGTCATCGAAGGTGCATCAGGACATATGGCAATATACTAATTAGGCCTAGAAATTTGCTTTCAACACAGAGAAGATACATCACCAATTTTCCAACCCTGTCCTCATTTCTTTGCACACTCAAGAAATGTGTTTGCCTGTTACCAGATATTAGTAGTTTTCGTCATGATTAACACTGTATCTCATTGTGGATATAGCTGACAGACTCATCTCTGTAGCAAGAGCAGAAGCTAATCCACACCATGATGGGTGAGGTGAATGAAATGCTGAGTAATTGTAAAACACCCAAAACCAAAAAGCGCTGCATCATATTGCCGTATGCATCGTATCTACACGTTTCAGTTCTCTTTCTTTCTTTCTTTCTTTCTTTCCTCCCAGCATATTGCAGATCTAACGTGATTGAATGGAATGGATGGAGAGAGAGAGTTTTGATCCTCTTTCTCTGTATCTCTCTTTCTCTTAGCACTCACTTCATCCACAATTTAACGAAGCAAAAATGGGAGGAACAGGACCTCAGCAACTCCACACCTCATCAACAAGAACCAACTGCACAGACACAGCAGGCCTCTATCCAACCAGGAGCGAGCAAATGATGCTCCTATGGCACGCAAAGTTTAGTCGTCCAACAATCATTCCATTGCATCTAACCATTACGCAGGGCGAGGACTGCGGCCCTGAAAGAACTGCTCTTGCCACGCACTTCGAACTAACGGAGGACTGAATGAGACTTCCAAGCCAGTCTCATGAACTATTCTTTTTATCCTGACTCAAGAGTGCACTCCAGTGGAGGCACGAAGAATTACAACTTAGACCTGGACAAGTTAAATGGATGCTTAATGGAGATCGAAAATTGATGTTTTACTGAATCAAAAGGAACAGACAACTGCAAAGGGACTAAGTGATAAAGGGATTAATATTACGCGTGTGACTTCATGTGGAATACGTTGAGATATGATGTGACATTTGATTGTGCAGCACGCAAACTGACGTTGTGGGTCTGCTTCAAAGAATGCAGCAGCCTCCAGACTTTGCCTTTACTGTTGCTGATGCAGTGGCGCAACAGAATAAATGTGGCGTATGTATGTATTGTATCATAAACTCAACTATGTGAGGACTGACAAATGCCATGTACCGTATCTGCAAAATGAAAAAAAAAAAACAGCAGTACAAATAAAGAGCACTCCAACTTACAGGATACAAGGATGTCGCACCAATTTTCGGAGGCAATGAAGATGGACTGTACTTCAGCAAAGATAAGGATTGGCATATGAGACAATGTCAATACAGAAGACATAGTAGGCTCGAAGGAATACAAGTATACACTGAAAATTCATGATAGTTCTTAGCAAACATTCCCTCAAATTGTTGCCTTAAAACTTTTGCATACTACAAGCTGTGGCAATCAAGGAATGATACAGAAGTCTGCATAGCATCTGCATGTCAGATAGCAGCTGACACAAGCGATGTAGGAAATTTGACACAGAATTCAATCCATTTAACCAGATGAAAACACTCAGTCCGTCTTTATCACAACGTGCAGAGCCATTGCTTCGATTCAGCTCCATTGTTAAAAGAAAATTATATGGATTTGCAGGAAATATACCATCTAGGCTTTTCACAACCCAGTATTAGGGCGGCTATTGTGTTCAGGAACTGTCTCAATAAGCCTTACACTTCTCAGACACTTGGTGTAACTTGTATTGTGTCCTGTCTAACTGGAAGACAGTTATTATGGTTTCATTTCTTTTCACCGTGGTCTATCCATTGCTACACAAATATCATTTGTCCCTTGGTAGTCGGTAGTCTACTGATTCTGGACACTCTCTCTCTCTCTCTCTCTCTCTCTCTCTCTCTCTCTCTCTCTCTCTCTCTCTCTCTCTCTGTCTCTCTCTCTCTCTCTCTCCCATGGAGTGACCATTGACAGCTAAACCTACATGAAAACCATTCATCATTGCTTCTTTAACATCAGATTAATGTGGGAAAAATAGAACACATAAACTCTCTCTCTCTGTGTCACACACACACACATACACACACACTCGACTGGCTCTGTATAAGCTATCAATCATACAGATTGTCATTATTCAACTCTGTCATCGACAAGTCTCTCTCTCTCTCCTTGCACAGACACATGCACACACACATACACACATACACACACACACACACACACACACACACACAGAGGAAGAGAGAGAGAATCATGAATCATAAATCTTATGAATGCCATCTAAAGACTGCTCAGCGCTATGAGAAAGAGAGATGATGGATAGATGCGGGTGACTGTGGCGAAAGAAAAGAAGATGGACAGAAGGTTGTAACAAGCAACACAGAGGTCAAAAACTGCAGTTCAAGGGTCAAACGGATAGGAGGAGACACAATATGGCCGAGAAGGAAGGATAAAATGGGGGGATGAGGGGAGGGGGGGAGGGAGTAAACGGTTGAAGGGGAAGAGAGAGAGGGAGAGAGAGAGGGAGAGAGAGAGAGAGGGGGGATGCTGCCACACCGAGGCTAAAGCCATAACTCATCTTTTATTAAAAATAATGAAAAAAACTTAATGAGTTAATAATATCTGGAGAAAGAGATAGAGAGTGAGACAGAGATGGAGGAAGGGACAGGAGGATGGAGGAAAGGAAGGAGTGAAGAAAGGAAATAAGGAGAGAGAAAAAGAGTGAACGGAAAATAGAGCGATGCACCGGGTCAATTTGTGTCTCTTTCACCGTTGGTCATTTATTCCAGTTTTCAAAGTTCACACAATATCCATTAGACAGGCAGGGACAATCATGCCGATCCCTCTCTCTCTGCCGACCCAAATCCCAGAGCCTGCTTGGTAATTAAAGGCACTTAACAACCAATTAACGGTGATGAGCTAAATTAGCAGGATATTGTCTCCTTTGACTAGGCTACTGCATTATCAGTGTATTGAAACAGAGATGAACAAACCTCAGTGGCCCGTGTTTGCATGTAGGCAAATGACGGATTAATTACTATTAAAACATCAGCATCTTAATGAGCTTGGAAACAATTAGAGAGGTCGTTAGCATGTGGAGAGCGGCTGAGAACAGAGGAAGGGGGGAGCGAGCACAAAAGAAGAGAGAAATCTTCATTGGGAAGCAATACTGATTAAATGGACGTACAGTCGCACTCATCGCCCAATATCCACGGGCTTATTAAATACATGACATCACCATTTGTCTTTTCTACCATCAAGCTACTTTTCTCTTGCCATTATCTTTCCCCTTTCTTCTTGGGCTTCCCTCGCTCTCTGCCTTCGTTTAGCCTCTCATAAAAAGCCTTTTTCTTGCTCTCCATTCCTTTCCCCACTTTCTGCTTTTTAACTCCCATTTCTTCCTTCCCTCCTTCATGCTTGGGGGGCACAGTCCTGTGAAGGAATTTAATATGCAACTTTTATATGAGAAACCAATCGCATACGTCTGGGTCTATTGGGCCCGCAATCTATCGGCCCGGACGGCTAATGCAATAGAGAGAGCCGGGGCTATTTATCACACAGGGAGCTATCTTTCCCTCTCTCTCTCTCCCACTCTCCCTCTCTCTCTCTGTCTTTATTCAAGCCCAGATTCCTGGCTGCCACTAAATCAGGCCAACTATGAGCTATGGCTGCCCAGAGGGCATCTCCTCTTTTATAGGGGGATTTGGATTTTGTATCTGCTGGTTCCACAGTGGTCGTTTTGACTGTGCTAACGGAAGCTATAAACATTCAGCAAACAAAGGCAACAACTTAAATGTCCCTCCGTCCCCATTGTAATGATCATGTATGAGCGGAGATATATGGAGATGGGAACACATACACATGATGAATAAGAGCTGCCGACATCAACGTACAGCGAACACACAGCCATTTACAATAAAGCTGCAGAGATTTGTTTGTGTGCATGTCTGCAGACAGATAGGCAAACACACTGGCACACACACACAGACACACACTTATACACACATACACACACACACACACAGCACAACTTTTAAAGTTTCCTGCTGAAAAACCAAAGCGACTGTGTGCTGACTGATGAGCAGAGGACGCTGCCCACCTGCAGCAATTAAAAAGCCTCAGAAAACCAAATTCATTTCAACAAATTAGCCACATTACTGGCCACTGTGTAATCGCTGATGGCAATTAATAAGAAATTAGTCACAATCAGCCCTATATTAACATCTCACCCAGGGGCCGCGGCTGGAAATTAATAACCGGAGATTCATCTCTCTCTCACTCACTCTCTCTCTCTCACACACACATACACACACACACACACACACACACACACCTCTACGCCCACCTAATATTGTTCGTGAATTACCTAAAAGACAGTGTTTTTTTCTATGTGTATCGTCTCGTATGATGCACAATCTGCTCATGTCAGCTAGCCAGCTTCCTCTTTACTGGGGTGTGAAAACCCCCTGAAAGACGTGTGTGTGTGTGTGTGTGTGTGTGTGTGTGTGTGTGTGTGCTCGCTCGCAAATGCACACACAGTCACCACATGTGCTATGAACAGTGAACAGTGTATGGACATACATAGATATACATTGTGTGCATGTGTGTGTGTTTTTGAGTGTGTGTGTGTGTGTGTGTGTGTGTGTGTGTGTGTGGAGGTGCTACAGGAATGGGGAGGGGGCATCTGTGGAGACTGGGCCCGCCCCTAGGGGTCCTCACACCAATCAGCAAAGCGCACCAAGAATCAATTAACACCAGTGGGAGGGGGCAGAGGGTACGGCACCACACACACACACACACACACACACATACACACACACACACACACATGCTGTCCACACGCACACTGCCCACACACATGGTACTGTCTGAGGAGATATCCATCAGCCCTTTACACACATTGCAAAATATGCCAATATGCACACGCATATGTGTGTATGCGTGCGTGTGCATGTGTGTGTGTGTGTGTGTGTGTGCGGGCGTGTGTGTCCCTCTCCCGGTGTGCCCCGGTCTCTCGTGGTGTGAGGTTGGGGAACAGATTGGGGGTCAGCAGGGGGGTCAGGCCAGGGTCACCCCCATCTGAGCCGTGTGTGTGTGTGTGTGTGTGTGTGTGTGCGCGTGTGTGTGCGTCTGTGTGTGTGTGTGTGTGTGTGTGGAGTAAAGCCTGACCACCACTTCTAGGGCTGGCTGGCAGGTAGAAGTGAATAAGATGGATGATGTTGATTCATACTAAGAATTCATTGTTCCCCCAGAATCCATAGAGAATAAATACATCCAGAGAAATTATGAAGGGCCAAAATGAATATCTCACATTTCATATCTCTCTCTCTCTCTCTCTCTCTCTCTCTCTCTCTCTCTGTCATGTATAGCGACAACTTCTAGCTACATGAAAACCATTCATCATTGCATCTTTACCATTGGATTATTGGAGGAGTGAAGGATTATGTTGGCTACATTTTACAAGATTGGACAAAAAAAAAAAAAACAGTAAGTTACCCATCAATGAAAACATTATAACTTCAACTCAATAATAATAAAAATCCAACCAAGTTTTTGAGATGGCGATCGGCTGCTCGACCGGAAAGGAAAACGGGAGAAAGAGAGAGAGAGAGAGAAAGCGAGACGAGACATTTCCGCCACAACAGACAAAACAGAACGGCCAAATAAAGTGATCAAAGAGTGTCTACCATTTGCCCATGAACGTTCCACTCTGAAACCCCACCTCCTTCCTCTTCCTCTCTCTCTCTCTCTCCACATAGCCATCTCCATCTGTTAGCCCGTTGCCCTCGTCCATCCACACACACACACACACACACCCCCTCTCTCTCTCCTCGTTTCCTCTCCTCCTCTGCTCCTCTCTGGCCTTCCTGCCCTCGGGGAGGTAAGGTGATCTCCCAGTGCTGGTGTAAGTGACTGGTATTAGTCTCCTTCTCTGTCTGTCTGTTTGATCCCGGCACTAATGACTCCACGGGGACTCTGGTCTGATAATGGGAAATCAATATAGCGAACAGAGCGCTGGAGTGGCCTCACTTAGCTCTCGCTCATTCACGCCTCGCAGCAAAGTGCCTCTGTGTATTTGTGTGTGCGAGGAGGGGCGCAGTGTGTGTGTGTGTGTGTGTGTTGAGGAAATCTGTACATGTGTGTGTGTAGCAGTATCTGAATATATGTGCGTGTGTACTCCAAAGTGCATGTGAGTGTATATCGCTGTTGTCATGGGAAAACCTTCTAACTCCAATTTACGTGATTTTCACGTTTTCACTTCAGTTGAAGGATTACATGCTCCTCTGTGGGTTGAGAGAATTCTCCAGCTGTCTTTGAAACCCTATTGGAACCCTATTGGATAAAAAATGAATTGTCATCAAGCTAAAAACAAGACTGTCTTAGTTCTTGAGAAGTTGTCATTTTAGAGATTTTTCACCCAACAGCACCTGGTAGCGATACGCATGTTTGCCTGTGTATGGGTGAGCGTTAGTGTGTGTGTGTGTGTGTGTGTGTGTGTGTCTAATCGGTCACACTCCTGCGCCTGGGGCAGGACAGGTGGGGCTGGTGGCACGGTGCTGGTGCCCCCCCTCCACCCTGAGGGGCCAGAAGGCCCAGCGAAGCAGGGGGCTGGAGTAGCTCCCTCTGCCAGCCACCGGAGCACTATGGCTGGTGGCAGCTGGTCCTATGTCCCCCTCCCCCCCCCCCCCCTTCTCTCCCCTCCCCTCCCTCCCCTCCTCCCCTGCCTGAGCGCCCCGCGGGCAGGCAACAGGAGGGGTGAGGAGGTCAAGAGGCAGGAGAGAATGGGTGGAACGGCGGCGACATGCAGGATAATCGGCTTTTATGAGGCGGAGAGAGGGAGCACCAGGCGGAGGGAGAGACGGGAAACGCAGCTCTGACACAATGCTACTGACTACAAGCAGTAATGAATTAACACATTAGCGCCACGACCAGGGGCGTTCAGGAGCACTCAGCTGCTCTTAAACACAAACGCGCACCCGCACGCTCACACACACACAAATCAGTTGTGACTCATTAAGACTATAGCAAACACACTCACTTATTAATTACATTAGTCATTTTGTCTGTGGCAGATCCCTCTAAAAGCTATTGAGAAAGAGCAGAGACTAAAAACATCTCTCCACAACAAGAGCAGTGAAACTTTTACTTAGCACTCAGAATAGATAAGACAGAGGTTAACTCCCACAGGTACACCCACCCACACACACACACACACACACACACACACACACACACACACACACACACAAAGACGAAACAATGCTATGCGCATGTCCTTATACAAACTCAAGCCATGTGTTCAATTATCATCAGCCCCAAATGATCCCCATTAATGCTCTAACTCTTTCTCTCACATCTCAATCTTAGCCATCCATCCGTTTTTTTTTTTGCTCTCCGCTCTCCGTCCATCCCTATAATTCATGTCTGTGTGGTTGCTACTTCCCTTTCTCACTCTCTTCCTCTCCATCTCTCTCTCTCCCTCCATCCCTCCCTCCCTCCCTCCCTCTGACTTTAACCAGCGTGAAGAGGCAGCCGTGCATTCAACCATCAGACAGGCTAACATGGTCTACCCTCTCTCTCTCTCTCTCTCTCTCTCTCTCTCTCTCTCTCTCTCTCTCTCACGCACACACACACACACACACACACATACACACACGCACACACAAACAGAGTCAAACCCTATTGTTCCTCAACTGCAACAAGAATGCCATGTTCATTGCAACAAATATCTACCATATCAGGGCATCTTTATGTGGTTAAATGTGCATCCTGATACTTGAAAAAAAAAAAAAGAAAGCTTGTGCACATCTTCTATCCTCCTTTCCCCTTTGGAAAGCTACAGGATTTGCATAAGAAGCTCATACTGGAAGGCAGTCTGCTGTTTGCTGTTTGCTTCCATATGAGGAGTTTCATTTCAATAATCCACCATTAGAAAAAAGTAATACTTACAGAAATTATGATAGAAGTAAAGCCACTATACTTTACTTCTATGACAATCATAATTTTGTACTCACAACACTAACACTTTTAAAATTAGCTGCTATGTAATACACAATTTTCTGTTCCAGTGGGTAAATTTAGGGAAATATGAATGATTTTTCCCAAAAGATATAAAACCTTTTGTAATGAACCCCTTCATATTTGCTGATTCGAAACCTGTTGTATCCACTCAGCCTATATATTTGACATTTACAGTGACATTTCACAGGGTTGACTTCTTGACTCTCTGGCAGATAAATCCAGTGTGCAGTGAACAGAGCAGTGGTCCAGTCACAGACAGGGGATGATGGTCCTGACCGGGTCCCTGATGGGAGATCCCATTCCTCTCGTCTCATCCAACAGTCCCACTGAGCATGTCAATATGAAACACTATACTCCCACACCGGGGCCACGCAAGGCTATCCCTCCCATTATAGACAAGAGAGGCTTATATTGATAGGATGAGGCTAAACACTTTGTCTGCGTGAAAGACACATGGCGCGATTGAGAGAAAAGTGAAAATTAAATCAAGTCTCTGAACAATAAAAAAAAAAACATTTTCAATGTATTCCAGTCACCGTGAGTGTGATTTAGTGCGGGGCTGTGGTCGCGTGCGAGTTTGAAGAAAGCGGCCCATAAAGCTTTATTTATCCAACTTTTAAAAAAATCTACAGCCTTGTAAATGTTGTCAGATGGCCGGTGCCAATGTCTTTCAGCTTAATACTACCTATATTAAATAGTTTAAATATTTCATAAGGGCGGTTTTTAGAGCGAGGGTGGGGAAATCGTTAGCTGCGGTAAAGTTTCATTAACTGGTCCCCATTTCGCTGCGAGGCAAACTCATCTCCTCTCACGTCGCTCTTATTGTAATAAAACAATCCCTCTCTCTCTGGGTGCTGCTCTCCACTCATCTCCCTCTCTCTACCCCCTCTCTCCCTCTCTTTTACATCATAATAATACACTACATCCCCTTTAAATGCACTATTACTTACCGCTGCCTTTTCATATTGTAACATCACGGGCACTTTAGCGACAATATAAAAGCGTGTCATTCATTATTCAGAAGCAGCCGCGGCCTCGTCCCCCTTTTAAAAAGTCAGGCGCGCTGCTGAAATTGATAACGGCGGAGAGACGCGCAATAAAAACGCAGCCCCCGGGTACCGAGCTGCAGCCCAGACCCCCGATTATGCAGATCAAGTGGTAATTTCTCAAACAAATCGCACTCTTTCACTCTTTTGTTGTCGTTTCTTTTTGGACTTTTGGAATCGGAGTGTCAGCTTTTATATTGCCTTTGGAAAAAAAACGAGGATTGATGTGCATCTTAATTGTTCGTGCGGGCTGTAGGCTTTGCAGAACAGCCCATAATGTGCCAATATCAAAATAATTTGGCCTACGCCTAAACGAAATAAGCTTAAGGCTGATTTTCAAGTGGCCTGTCTGTGTTTTTTTTTTTTTTAGTGGACTCTTGGTAGTAATTCCTTTATCTTTTTTTCTGCTGTAATCATGAAACAATGAAAAGGTCCGACACTGTCCTCAGCATTTAGACCATCAATAAATTCATAAGGGGCGGCGGGCTGGGGCTTTTCCTGGTGCGTTTTGGATAACCGGTGTGACGGTGGTGTCTCGGTAGGTCAGGGTTAATGTGTCATAATCACTCATAATCATTGGATTACACCGGATTACTAACACCCAACATCTGCAACCAGTGGGACCCCGTCTGCTCTCTACAGGCTTGAGGGACTGCCTTCACTCCATAGGGGAGTCAGGACAGATGGAATTATTATCAAATCTTATAAAGCAATTATTAATTCGTGGCCGAGTCATGAGTCATCCTATGCGAAACGTGCTCCTATATGCTATCCAAAATGGTAGAGAGTGATTAAATGAGTTTCTTGAATAAATAAAACTGTTTTATATGTTCAACAAGCTCTATCATAATTGCTGTTTGTGGATTATTTCAGTGCGATTGTCAGTGAGAGAAACATAAAAATGTCTACAAAGATGACAGCTATAACAGACCAATTCTCCCCCATCAAAAGCCACCGGTGTGCTCACATATGGCGGGGTGAAGCAGCCAACAGTCAGAGTCTGTCCATATTGCCAAACAAACACCTCAGGCCTTGTCCCATCTCATATTGCTTCATAAGACTATATTGTGAGAGGCGAAATGCGGATCTTTTTTTTTTTTTTTTTTAATATATATATTTTTTGGCGTTTCCGTTTCGATTTTGTAGCGTCTAACCTCACGAATTAAAATTGACCCAGTGTCATTTTAGTCCGTTATGACATTTTTTATGCAGCTTAACATAGCTTACTGGATCAATTCAATTCACAGTTTCTTGGGTAAATGCACTGTGGTTATACATAAAAGACTTAGGCTACTAAAGGGTTGGCAATGGTCTACATCAATTTTTGCCAAAACTATAGCATGACTCATATACTAAAATGTAATTAGTTACATAGTTTAGACAGTAAAACATAGCCTACAGAAAACCGATGCGTAAATGAATATGTTGCACAGGCTAAAAAAATGAGCAATCCCTTTGTCAGTAAATGAATAAGCTGGCAATTAGTTTGTTATAGTATAGTAATGTGATAGCCTAAAAAGCCACCTGCCGCATCCAGGCCCGTTGAGCATTTGTCTGGCCCTAAGACAAGTTAGTGGAAATGCGATTATCTGCTCACTTTGGGCGCCAGCTACATTGAATCTGACCGGTTAGCAGCTTCCAGAGTCCGGACACTTTATCTGAGGTAGCCCATGGCCTTCCCTTGTCAGCTCATTTAATGTGGCACTGGCAACCAGGAACAAATAAGCGCGTGTAATGCTTCACCAAGCTCCATAGGTGCTGGTGATTCACTGACAGTGATCAATAAGGTTTTCCTTTTATTTTAAAACAGACGTGGAGTGTTTAATGTCGTGAATTAGATGTGCGTAATTACGCAGCAGTTAGCAGGTATAGAATTATTGCCCTGGCCTTATTGTTATTCTTCCTCCAAAACCTCAAATAAATGTCAGACTGGTTGATAAATGTAGCTGTAAAATGTGCTTTCATTGATATTTTTTTTTTCTTCCATTTGATAGACCAACATCAAACCAACATCAATTGATAGATCAACATTAAATGTCCCTTTGCGGGCGAATATAAAAGAAATATGAATGTGATTGATCCGCATTTGGTTATAAAGCGTCACGCGTTTTATACATTTAAATTAGAAATTGTGAAATATTTCTTCCTTTTGGTTACTTCTTAAAAATACATATGATAAATAGTCAATGGCAATAGGTAAAACATTTTCCTAATAGCTGCAAACTATTTTAAGTAAAGACTTATTACTCCCGTAGGCCTACGTTCCAGTCGTGTCAAATGAATACAAACTGTCCAACCAGGTGACACAGACAGCAGGACAAATGATGCGCAATTTCCATATAACCTGAAAAATGGTTATGGGCAGCGGCGTCAATTCACTAAACCATAAGGTATGACAAAGTCCCTGCATCTAATATTTGACACCAAAACTTCCAATCCTGCTCATACAGACCACATTTCTGGGGACGAGCGGAACACTGACTGATGACTGACAAGATATTATTTGGTCAATGTGATAAATTATTAGACGTTCGTCACCAAACGCACACAGCTCAGAAGGAACATTGGTCCTGAATTCTGCCCTAATGTGATTTTTTTTTAGATATGGCTATGGCATATATTTCGATCAAGTTGTCGCTTGCTCCTTGCTCTTCATTATAATGATAGAAAAAAACGACAAGATCAAATATGGACTCACTTAGACTAAGGTATGGAAGGTGCCATACCCAACTGACGCCCGTGGTTATGGGAAATCTTGGTCATTGTGCCAAAACGTGGGCCTACCCCCATTAACATTCAATCAGTCATTCCGGTGCCAGCCAATGAAAGGTGGAGAGAGATAGAGGAGGACGGAGCTGCCAGACGGAGCGTTTTGACGCGCTGAGAGGAGGACAGAGCGTCACATCTCTCCAAACGCACATCAAACTTTCACCACAGCCTGTAGAGAGGAGCCAGTCTTCTGAATGAGGCCTTTCTAACACATCAAAGGACGCGCTGGATTCTGGACAGACGACTGGATAACGATGGAGACACTAGTGGCGTTGACTTTTGGAACAGTTTGACCCTGCCGCGAATCCTCAGAAAACATCTCCCTCTATCCCTCTCTCTCTCTCTCTCTCTCTCTCTCTCTCTCTCTCTCTCTCTCTCTCTCTCTCTCTCTCTTTCTTCGTCCCTTGGTTTTTTTGTGCGACAGAGCGGCGGGGATGGAGCAAGCACCCAGCGCGCCGAGCCCTCCTCCCAAACCGGCCCACCACGAGCCCATCAGCTTCGGCATCGACCAGATCCTGGGAGCCGGTACGGAGCCAGAAAACGGGCGGACCGCTGGAAGGCAAAGTGGATCGGATTTAAGCAACGGGGACGGTTACTACAGTTTAGGAAGCCCGACCGGGGCCAGCGCGCCCTCTTACACCGCGCTGTCTATCTCCCTCTCCGGTATAGTGCCTCCGGTAGAGGCTTCGGGTTCGTACGGAGAGAGCAGGAGTCTGGGCAGCCGGGGAGTGATCCGAGTCCCGGCCCACAGACCCGTGACCGCCCCGGGGCCCCCAGCCCCGGTCCAGAGCGCCGTTCCCGGCTTTGGAGGCTTGTGCTTCCCCTGGATAGGGAACAGGTTCGCCAAGGACAGAATATCAGGTAGGACAGCTGTTAGATCTAATGGGGTTTTTCTCCCATTAATATTTCTTTATGTGTAAAACATTAGTAAATGCTACTGGACCAAAAGCAAAAATGAAAAAAAATAAATAAATAAATATGTGTGCCATATATTTGTAAATGTTATATACTGCCAACTGAAATTAACTGCATTTATTAAAAGGGCTTTCTGTAAATAAAATATTTGCAGGCTATATTACTTGATAATTAAGGTCCAGTG
This sequence comes from Centroberyx gerrardi, assembly GCF_048128805.1. Lineage (NCBI taxonomy): Eukaryota > Metazoa > Chordata > Actinopteri > Beryciformes > Berycidae > Centroberyx > Centroberyx gerrardi. The sequence goes on along the minus strand of NC_136012.1, from coordinate 9,856,926 downwards.
TGTTTTAGCAGTAAGTTAGATAATAGGTTTACAGCTTATTATCATATAGCCTACCTCGTGTCTGTCCAACTGACTTCACTCAGCTTTAGTAGTTGGATATTTAAATTGTTACATGTTGCTGACAAGCAAAGTAACTGTAAGATTATATTCAGACATCTCATCACAATAATCTGTATTTTTAAATAGGCAAAACAACAACAGCATGGTGATAATGATAATAATTTATTGGTGCAATTTAAATTGAATTACATTTTCATCAATGAATGACAAAATGGAATTGAATAAATTATATATAATAATACAGTGCAGAAACTATAGGCTAGAGGAAAGTAGTAGGGTATAAAGTGTTCCTTATTTGATAATAAGGTAGAGTAAGATTATACGTAAATTCTGCGGAATAAAGTTGGTGTAAAACATTTTATCATAATGTAAGGCCTGTAGTTTTATTACGGAAATTTAATGAAGACTGAAACAAGCATTATATGAAAAAAGAAAAGATAAATGGGCCAATAGGCCTACTGTCCTCTCTGTAATTAGCAGAGCAGAGAACCGAAAACATCGTTATGATCCTAAGGCCCTAACAACTTTGAGCTGAAAATATTTATTTATTCTTCTGTAATTTTATTGTTTCAAATAATTGAGGTTTACTGCTCTTCTCTCACAATAATTTACAACCATTCGCGTAGCTCACAAATGGCCAACACAGTCTAAATAGGCAATTGTTGACAAAGAGGGCAAATATCAGTGATTTATGGCCTTGCATTTCCATAGAGAGTGGATAGTGAATTAGTCTGTTTTGTGCTGTAGGAATATCATCACCCCACTCACCGGCTTCTCCCTCTCTCTTCCCTGCAGCGGCCCTGGTGCCGTTCGCCGTCACGCGGCGGATAGGCCACCCGTACCAGAACCGGACGCCTCCCAAACGGAAAAAGCCCCGCACGTCCTTCTCCAGAGTCCAGATCTGCGAGCTGGAGAAGCGTTTCCACCGGCAGAAATACCTGGCCAGCGCCGAGCGGGCAGCGCTGGCCAAGAGCCTGAAGATGACAGACGCACAGGTCAAAACCTGGTTCCAGAACCGCAGGACCAAATGGAGGTTGGTCTGATCTTATGAAACTTCCCATTTCCATCAAAGTTTTCTATACACGCGTCTAATGCATCTTACCATTATAGAACTATAGGGAACCCAGATTACATCTAGCTTTCATCCACAGAAAAGTGTCACATCACTTTTTCTTGTCCTGGTCCGAAATCATACTTCCCTTTTGCAGATGACCTCACGCGTAATTTCCTGTAAATTGACCCCGTAGACATGACAACAAAAATGAGTGAAGAATAAAGAAAAAATCAAGTTTAAATAGAATTTGAATTGGCAAAGAAAATCTCGCTGAGGCCAAACACAGAAATAACAACTGCAAAGTTGAAATTGCCGGGGCGCATTTCGTATTGATTTTCACCTCGACAGCTTTTAAACTTCACTCCATATTTTGCCGCTTATCAAGTAAATTCATGAGCAATCTCCCAAATATATCACCAAGTACTATTACAAGGGCATCATTTCTTTTATTGCATGCCTTCCCTTGCATCGCTCTCTTTGTTCCTCGCCATCTCTCCTCGTTTATTTCTAATCTAAACACATATCCCCACTTTCTCAGTTTCATGTATACTTTTCATACTTCTACACTCCATCCCTGTCCTTTTCATCTCACATAACCTCACACATATTTTTTTAATTCTCCCCTCTCTTGCTTCAGGAGACAGACAGCCGAGGAGAGGGAGGCGGAGCGCCAGCAGGCCAATCGGCTCATCCTGCAGCTGCAGCACTCCGCCCTCCAGAAGTCCCTCAGCGAATCAGCGGCCTCGGATCCGCTGTGCGCCCACAACTCCTCCCTGTACGCCCTGCAGAACCTCCAACCCTGGGCCGAGGAGAGGGAATAGGGACCAGACTCTATAAACAGGCCCTACACATCACACGGTGTCACGCTATAATCAATGAGCATCATCTATTATCCCGGGGAGGATAAATAAATTGAATTACATAGAGGACATTATCCTTGGGACTTATTTTGTGCCATGCAATGGAGAAAAAAAAAAAAACAGGTTGAGCAGAAACAAACTGAAGGATGGTTCGCAGATGATGGTGAGTGATGCCTGTTTTGAAGCAGAAACAGAACTTGGTGTATCCAGCTGGGACTAAATATCCTGCCACGCTATACGTGGGAACTGCAAGACTTTTCAGATCCGGAGACGGAGGCTGTTTCACTCAGCTGGTCTTGTGAAAATCTCTTGTCGTCTTCTTATCTTCTGCTTGTACCTATTCTGTCTATTAGAGTGAGTGGGGACCAGGGAGAGGGGGATCAAATAAAGGGTGTGAAGAAGGCAGGTCATTCTCCACTGGCGAGACACTTATACGATACATGATTGAGTGTTTTGTGAAGGTGTTTTCTATCAATGCGGCCATCTTCTAATTCTGTTACAGATAGACTGTGTGTTACACTGAGGCCCCTGCACATGTTATTTTTTAGTTAAAGAAGACCAAAACCAATAAAAGGGAGGCCTATTGCAGCACCTATAAGACAGAGTGCCCTTGTTAAAATGGGTGCCTCGTTTTTAATGAATCCCCTGCCCTGTTTTATCAGAAGATGGTGCAAAATCAAGAATCTTTCCAGAAAAACACATAGATTAAAAAGTATTTAAAGGGGCGTTTTGTAGCTACGGGTCTGGAGCTTAAGCCTCCTTTGGGCCTTATCTATATATTCCCTGCCCACTCCAACTACAACGCACCATCCCAATCCCTTATGTACATACACAGGTGTGGTGCATCCACATTAGCACAAAAAAAATGAACCAATGTTACATTTTAAATAAGCTACGGTAAGCAGTGCTAAAAGGAGAATAAATGACAGGATTAGTAGGGAGAGAAGTGGAGAAAACAAGACAGCGGCTGTATGTTGGGTAATGAAGGGAGAGATGCATGTTCAGTAACGGTGGTTAAGTTTTCTTTTCATATGCACATTTATCATGTTTCATTTGTGCGCCATGTCCTTTGAGATGGAGGCGCAAATGTACACATCCTTTTTTTGTACTTTAGTTGTATAGTTATGTAAATAACAATATAAACCGTTCTTGTGAACCTTTTTGCTCATGCTGTTTATGATGCACCATAAAAGTTGATTTTAAGGTTTTAACACGCTATAATTATAAGCTGTGACAGAGAAAACGCTGTGGAGCGGCAGAAAGCAAAAAGACAGCAGTTTGTTTTTTGAAAAGTTTATTGATAAATATAATGATTTTATACAATATTTCAATACACACATTATTTCATTCTGACAGTGTTTATCAGTCTGTCTGTATGCCTGTCTATCTGTCTGTCTTCCTGTCTGTCGGCCTGTCTGAAAGTATGTATGGGTACATTTGAGTTGAGCCGCAGCACATCTCAGCAAGGAACTCTATGATACTATTGGCAGCACAGTGAGAGGGCATGACAGTAAATCATTTATAAATCTGTGTTTTTTCGTGTCGCTCAATCTTCACGGCGATGGCTCTTGTGTGTGAAACATGGCTTCCGTTCCTTCAGCATCAGTGAAAAGGTCTTTTTTTACTCTCTCATCTTTCTTCATCTGTCTTCCTCCGCTTCTCTATTCCTCCCTCCACCGGCCCTCGTTCTAGCCTCCTCCCCCCCCCCCCCCCTCCCCCTCTTTTCTGTCTCTCCCTCACAGTGAAAGGTTGGTTATTGAGTGTCAGTATTAGAGTTGAAGAAGGCGATCAAACTTTCTTCTCCGGCAGAAACACTGTCCTTCAGCCAATTCAGGAGTATGCATGTAGCTGGATCGGAATAGCACTGGCTGAAGATACATGCTAAGATACATGATGCTGTCTGATATTCTGGCAAACAGAAATGCCACAACAGGACACCAGACACACACACACACACTCACATGCCTGTACAGCTCCACACATCTATATACCTCAAAATGGACTCTTGAGTCGATAGGCCAGTCTTACATGGTCAACCGCTTGTATATGAAGAAGCGTCCAATGAGAAACAGGTCGAATAATTACAGAGCAACGCGTAATCTGACGGAGAGACGGACAGACAGACTAGAATCAGAGACACACAGACAGACGCGAGTGATTCCAGACAGCGAGTAGAAGCCACAAACACAACAGTAAGTATCTACAGAGTCATCACAACATTAAAACACTGACCGACACCACTGGAACACACACAGTAGGAGATAGCAGGGCTTTTTGAAGGCCGTCGCAAGCTGTCACAAGACTGAAGACTGTCGCAAGCTGACTGACTGAGGTCCAATTGAGCTCTTCAGACCTTTACAGGCCTGTGTCTGAATTGATTATGAGTAGAACTACACTTCTGGAAAACGGATGAGTTGGCTGAAGATGCTACATCATGGACCTGGCTTCCCAAATTAAAGCATCTTAGCGTCAACATCAATGTATTGTCACCAAGTTTTAAATGGCATGTATGCCAAATAGACTGTAGGCCGGTGTCTTCTGTGCCTTACTATACTGTTAATGTTCCTCACACATTGGCATGGGAATTCTTCATTATAAGAGAATTCATCATGCTACCATTTAATGATTTACCACTGATTTCATGTAGAATCTTTCCATATGTGATCGCCTTGCTAAGCTGCTTTTGGGAATCCCAGTCCTGCTCTATAATATGGTTAACATTACATTATTTCTGAAGAGTTTTTGACCCAGTGTGAGATGGAGGCAGCATCAGTATTTACACAATGGCATCAAATACACACTGTCCGAGAAGACAGTAACTCTAACGACGACGACAGCAACAACGGAAGGAGATGGAGAGAGAGGTGATAAAGGGTCACAGAAATGTCAAATCAAGGTCGGGGGGTTTGCGTCTGAAGGACAAATTCCCTAACCGAGCATCATGATGGGTTGTTGCCATGGAATTGTTACAGCAAGACATCTCCACACAGTTTTGTGGCAACCTGTCACCACTGCAGTGACAAAAAGCCCCTTGTTTGCTTTCACTCTTCCTATTCTCTTGCAGATCCAGGTTCGCCTCTCCTCCTTCTTCTCCTCCTCCTCCTCCTCCTCCTCCTCGTTCTCTCCTCTTCTCCCGCTCTGCGCTTTCGTCTATTGCACCATCTCCCTCTGCTTTGCGATCTAGATGACGTTTTCAAAGAGCTGTAGAGACCTCATGATGTTTTCATCCTGTGTGAAGTGAGAAGACGGGAGGGGAAAAAAAAAAGTGAGAAGCAGACTGGGAAAGAAAAAGGCATCTGACAAGCAACACTCAGTCATAACCCAACTCGCCACTAGGGGCCAGTAAAGGCCCATAAAATGAAGTCAATGTGATAACAGTGCTGTGCAAGAGTGGGTAATCTCTCTCTATAGGCATCCATATTGAAATGCGAACATCTGTAAGGCAGCAATAACCAGAATGACACTGAATGAGACAAAGGAGTAAGGTTTAGCAAGGAAGCTGAGGGAAAGTGGCCTTTAAGAAAAAATCCTGTAAAAGATGCAGTTTGACTACATGTGGCAAAAACCACAAATAGCAAAGTTCAAGAGATTTTCAGCATTATGTATTTAGGGTTTGAAGAAGATTGAGTACCTCTTGACAGGAAAGGATGAACTCATCAAGAGTGACCACTCCGTCTCTGTTTTTGTCCATTTTCTGTGGAGAGCAACAAGCAAACTTTACTTTTTTCATAGCTTTGGCAATGTTCAGTCTGGTGGAAAGGGGCCTGCAAATGGTAAGGTCATGTTCTTTGTCAACAATCACCATATGCAGCTTTGTAGTTTTTTTGTTTTATAGATTTAAACGCCATCTTGCTTTTTGCTTCATTTACATGCAGCTGATGGATCTGTGCCGGTGCCATGTGTCCACGATGAATGCCATGCATCCTTGTTTGGTATCGTCAGTGTTTGTGTCGTGAGCTGCTGATATCTTCTGTGGATGTAAATAAAAGATTCAGTTGTGTTTACCTGGAAGAAGGCATCCACATGCTGTTTGGGTGCGTCGTTTTTCAAGACAGGGTAGGTGTACTTCCCCATCATGTCATATATCGCTCTGACGATGTCTGTCATCTCCTGGGAAACAGAACAAACGCGCGCACACATACACACACACACACACACACACACACACACACACACACACACACACACAAATCATGTTAAGTGACAAATAGACATCAGTCAAAGGATGAGACTTCAACACAAAAGCACAAACACAGTATATTTCTCAATAGAAACAGTAGATACATAAAATGATTGAAAGTGTGGCATGCAAACACACACACACACACACACAGATACACACCTCTTTGTTGATGTATCCGTCTCTGTTGATGTCGTAGAGGTTGAAGGTCCACTGCAGCTTCTCTCTGACCGAACCCCTCAGCAGGATGGACAGAGCTGTAACAAAGTCCTGATGGAGAGATGGAGAGAACAACAGAATGACACAGCTGAAGTGGATGTGAATGACAATATTATTTGATTTAGTCCCGATCTAGAATAATATGTACCCACTGGAATTAAACGTGCAATGCATCAATTATAGTTTCACACACCTTTAATTAAGCCTAAATGGTTTGACACTTTTCAGGTCCAAAGTCATTGCCTTTGCCACAATATAAGAATTATCCTTATTTAGACTTATTTAACACCCTTTCACAGATAGATTCTGGGTTAATATTCTGGGCTAACCCCTTTGGATCCTGGCTAGCTAGCCAAAGTCAGGATGAGGCAGCTTTAGAATGTGCTTTGTGAGTTTTTAACCAGGCTATTGATGATTGTTGACATCCAAAGTGGAATCATGCAAAGATTTTCCTCAAAGATATCCTCTGTTTTAACAGTGCTCATAAAAAGGATGTGAATCAAACATAAAAACACATCTACTTCATGTCATTTTATCATCAGTAAGTGTTTATGCCAGCAGAAATCTAGTTAGGCCTAATTAACATCAAACCTATAACCTAACCCATGCTTTAGTCACGTAATAATCTTGAAATACAAAAAAAGCATTTAATTTTTCCAGCAATTTTGGCGGTGGACAGCACTAATAGTGTCTCTCAGTGATCCCATTTATATTTGTAGATGTATTGCAGTTCTATTCAACCTTAACATGAAACAATGTCTTGGAAATAGCCGAAGAAATGTTACATTCAACAAGTAATATGAATGTAGAATTTTAGTACAAATCTTCATTGAGTAACCTCATGCTCAATGAAGTTTATCTATGAGGACAATTACATTGATTTCCTCTTGAAAAATGCCAACTGAGGCTGCAACAACATAGCAGCTACCTACAGTATATTGCCTATGCCTTTCACCTCTCTGAACCCAGGTCTGGGGACCTTATACGGCAGAGTGCTACAAAGGCTTTATAATACAGTATGTCTTGAACTTGCAGTATGAAAAGCCATGTTCAAGACCAAATTATATTCTCATGTGGAGATATTGGTTGGAAAGCTTTTGACGCATCAATGAAATGCAGCCCGTTCAAAAACTTTAGAGTGAACTTGGAGAAACTTGAATTTTGCAAACCTCAAACTTGATGGAGCCGTTGTGTGCTGTGTCAAATGCATTGAACAGGTAGTGTGCGTAGGTGCTGGCATCTGCAGGAGAGGGAGCAAACGCTTGTCAATACACTGAGCAGAAGCAATAATGAGATACACACACACAAGTGCACGTCGACACACACACTCTACCTCCATGTGGGAAGAATTGGGAGTATATTTGCTTGAAGGTTTCCTCATTTACGACACCACTTGGACACTCCTGGAGAGAGAGAGGGAGAGAGAAAAGAGAGGGAGAGCGTCGGGGGATGCTATAAATTAGAAAGACCAACCCCAGGGATGGGTCAAATAGAGGTGGACACTGAATGATGGAGGGCGCAATGGAGCGAGGGAGAAAGAGATGCAAAGAATTAAAGGAATACACCGAGTTTTGGGGAGATTTGCCCTGTTGGTCAACTTACCCATTAAGTGATAAGAACATATAGACACCAAATCATCCATGTGTCCCTGGTAGATCATTCGCTCCATGCTAACACTTTAGCATACACTATGTTGAATGATTGAAGGCTACAAGCATTATCTCAAAAGTGAGAAAATGAGAACTTGTATAAAGCTAGCTACAAAGTTACAAAGCTAAATGATAAGTAATCTTAAATGATATGCGGCTAGGTCTGTCTGTTTTTTGTGTGACATTTTGTGTGGAAAATTGACATGAAGTGTAAAATAATAATAATAGAAAAGATAAAATAATAATAAAAATGTTGATAACTACCTAGAACTACTTTTCCTGTTTCCATAGGAAGTAAACATGGTGAGAGATGGGAGACTGTGTACAGCTAAAAACAGGTGGTTTCTAATCTGAAATAGTTCTAAAAAATAAAGCCGGCTATGTTGAGTTAATGATATTTCATTTAAAAAATGTATGAATCTACAGGCCATATAATAAAAATGAATAACTTTTTATTACTAAAACGTCAGTCTTCTTAATTAGAATAATGCTAGTAAAGAGTTAGCATGGAGCACGGGAGCATGGAGAACGATCGACCGGGGACACATGGATGATTTTGGTGTCTATGTTCTCATCACTTAATGGTAAACAGGCCAATCTCCCAAAAACTTGATGTATTCCTATAATGGTCGCTCCAAAGTGCAGCTGTACGTTCACTTACATTCTTGAAGCCTCTGTACAGCACTTGGAGCTCTCTCTTGCTGAAGTTGGTTTGAGCTTGTAGCTGGTCGAGGCCCTCTGGCCGATGGCACACCATGGTCATCTCCAAGTCATCGTCAATCTTATCTGTGGACGCACACACACACACACACACACACACACAGAGAGAGAGAGAGAGAGAGAGAAATCAGTATATATATGACCTTATACATACAACGAGAGTGAGAAAGCAAAAGAATGGGAGGACAGATGATACAAGCAATAGAAAATGAGATAGTAGACATATAAACAAGGGGAAAGGAGGCACTCAGTGGGCTAAGGTGCACACCTCAAGCTCGCAATCTTGTGAGATCTATGAGTAAGGCAGAAATAACACAAATCTCAACAGAAAAGAGAGGAAGGGGAGAGATGCGGATGAGAGATGGAGGTGCAGAGCGGTAGAGGTCAGTCTAATAGCTCCATGTTCCTCCCCTCGCCCGCCCGATCATTAACAACTCATTACTCTCCTCGCTAGAGGGGAGGGGAGAGAGGACAAACACACACATGCACACGCACATGAACACTCTCTCTCTCTCTCTCTCTCTCACACACACACACACACACACATACGCACCCACACACACACACACACACACACACACAGAAATCGCCTATAGGTACACATGGCAGTGTAAATGCAGACATCTTTTTTCTCCATATTCTCTCTCTCTCTCTCTCTCTCTCTCTCTCTCTCTCTCACACACACACACACACACATACACACGCACACACACACACACACACATTTGCTGAGCACACATGCTCCCTGAAGCAACTTATAATGTAATAAATATGCATACTGTTATAACTGTGCATAATGTAATAAAAAAAGTAATAAAAATTCAAAATGTGATTAAGTGGCCATAATGTGCAGTAGTAAAATGCTGGACACATGACGTAATAACCTATTGGCACATAAAGTAATAAGTTATCATGTTTTATGATGGCTATTACATTATAAAGTGAGTTGAATTTTTTTTGTGAAAAATGTAATAACTTCAACATGTAATGTAATAAGATACTAAAATCCTAATTTTAATGTGAACCTGTCTTGATGGAAAACTTTTGATCAACTGTTCAGAGGATTGATGTTACAACAAAACTGACACCTAAATTCTAAACAACTTCTGCCTCTTAAGCTATTATAGTAGCATTTTACACACCTATTTAAATCAGAAAAGTCTGATTTCTATGTCTTTATTGATCTGATCTGTTCATTCAGATAGGCAGGTCAGAAATAACAGAACAACAAATAACTTGCTCAAAAGAATTGAATCAAAACTTTGGTTACTTTTATTGCAATAAAATATTACAGAACCTTTACTGCAACAACATACCACAGACGTTTTCCTGCCAGAACATAATTAAAGCCTTGCACTGCTGCAACAACTACAGTAACACCGAGAAAATAAAACATGTACCAATAATTGGATTGTGTAAAGAAGAATGTCATCAAAATGTATCTTTTTACAAATTATAAATACTTGTTCATCAAATTTATCACAATAAATTACACGACACTGGTGTCAAACATGCATTCAGTTGAAATAATTGTATGTCATTTTTATTTTCAAAATATAAAGCTTTAACATTTAACTTTTAAATGACATTTTATATGGGAAATTTGGATGACTTCACATTTCATACATTAGCATATTGGTTTTCTTTTAGCAAACACTTAAACAAGGCATAACAGTGTACACAGTTGATGGAAAAGCCTGTAACTTATTAATTCATTTGTTTATTTATTTATTGTGTCATTTCAAAAGTTTGCTTAAAATTCACTTGACAGTTGGATGGAAACATAGCCAATAGCATGATTAGCTATGGCTAATAGCCAGTTGACTAGCTTTAGCTAATTAACTAATTGGCTACTTTATGTGTTTGATTTATTGTAGAAGTGGCATGATTTTTGCTGATGAAGCTACTGAATTGATAAAGCTAAATTGGAAAAATGAATTGTTTTCTATATGAGATGCCTCACTTGTCTCCTTTGGTTACTCTGAGCCGAACTGCGTGGCTAAACATGCCAGCTAGCTAACCAGATGATGCCTCCAGCTAGCATAACGTAAGTACACCTGTTTGCTCATTGTTTTCTCCTCCATCCTCTAATATCATGCTCAGTCGGTTTTAGCCTATGTTGCTAAGAAACTGTAGTATTTTCAGTAGGTCCTTGTTGAACCTGTCTGAAATAACAACCTTAATTAACCTTTATAGACCAGCTGCTCCTGCGGTGGCTAGTTTTTAGTGCAGTTGCATTGGAAGATTGCTTTTTCCATTTCAAATTCCTCCACAATTCAAATTGCATTTCTCTAGCTAGTACAGGGATTCATTTCAAGTTCCTGATTTCTTGATAGGCAAGCTGTGGCATTACAACATTAGATCGAACAGATAATTCGCGCTAAGCTAGTTTTCTCTTGTTATTCCAGTGGATGTGTTTGGAAACCTGACATGTGCATCGACTCCAATGGGTGTCCTTCACTTTGTACCATCTTGGAATGCTGTGTGCCCAGGTACGGTGCAGGTTTTCATACATCGACTGTCTTTTAAATCCATGTGGCAAGTGCTCACAACATCACACTAATACAACAGCTTTGGTCCCTCTCCAATTCCAGACTCTCATGGATGTCTAAGTGTGGAAGGTATCGGGCGGACACTCTTACTGTTAAAAATGCCAAGACTAGACATGTCCACCGCTAGGCTGAATTCAATCATTGATGAAAGTATTTCTGAAGGCAAGAATGGTAAGCTCTCATATCCAGGGTTACAGCTTTTATTAAGGTATTGAAGCTTGCAGCAGAACCAGGGTTAGAAGAATGGTGAGAAGCACCATGGACCTCATGGGTTAGGGTTAGGGACATGTCTATGCTTGGCACTTTTAACAGTGTCTCACCTTTTCAGAGAAGTGTCCAATCCTATATCTTCCACAATTGATCCGTGATTCATTGACTGAGTCAGTAAATGTGCAGCTGTCAAAGTAGAAAAATAAAGTGCAAGTTAAAGCCCCAGCAACCCCATTCAAACACAAAAGTGGTTTTCAGTGTCCAGTGTTCCCATCTAATGAACCATCAGACTTTGTTCATTTACAGTAAATGGATGTGTGGAGGCGTTACTGTCATAGTTTAAGTGGAATTTAGGTGTCAATTACGGTGTAACATTGGTCTATCACCTGAACAGTAGATATTATGTTTTCCCTCAAATGTAGCACTCAAAATAAATTTAACAGGCACTTATGATTTTGGTATTTATTACACTACATGTTATATTCACAAAAAAATGCAACTCACTTTACATTGTAATAATTAACATAAAACGTAATAACTTATTACATTAGCCAAGAAAGCAGTATTATGTTGTGTCCAGCATTTTAATACATCATGGGCATTTTATTACTTTATGACTTTTTATGACTTTTTTATTACATTATGCACAGTTATTATATCATTACATTATGAGTTGCGTTGCACTCTCTCTTTATATACCGCCTCCCCCCCCCACCCCATTCTCACTCTGTTTCATACACACATATAGGCACACACGCATATCATATACACGCACGCGCACACACACACACACACACACACACACACACACAGCCCCGCAGGCACTTCGTTTCATCAGCCAGGCAGTTCAGTCTTTGTCAGTGTCACATTAGTGGGAGATGGAGGGGGCTGACTCTTGCCCAAGGTGAGGTAATTCACACCCAACTCCCACTGGCCCAGTGGTATGTACTGTATATAACCACACACACACACACACACACACGCACGCACACACACACACAAAGGCTTGGGCGCACATGAATGCATCCTCATTTGTATACATAAACACACACACATCCACACCGAGTCTCCCCGTAGTTACGCTCATAATATATCAACCACGCACCAGCACCCACTTTGATTTTTTTGTTGTTTTATTTTTATACCCAGACAGTATAAGGCTCACACACCTATAGATAATTCAGACACGCACCATTTTCCCTGAAGGGCTCCACTGTGTCTCTACTGTCCATGTCATAACCCCGGCTCCACTGGCACAGTCACCTTCACACTCCAGCCTCACACTATAAACCACTACAGCACAGGACGTCCCGTTTCATAGTCCAGTGTACAGTAATGCCTCTTGAAGAAAAAGAAAAAGTCACACCAAGCCCTTGTCTTTTGAGGTACCAACATTTATACTACAGTAAATAAATTGCTATTATGATAATATTAAGCATAAAGTATTGCTCATAAGGCATCATTAGTGGGCTACATTATGAGGATCCTATGACATAATATGAAATAACACACAGAATATGTAAACTTTCTAGAGGAACTGTAAAGTTAATCTCAATCTCATAATACAAGCATGCCAGATTCAGGATTTGTTGCAATATATGCAATAATGGATCAGCCATGTAATTTTCTGATGTGATTAGCATATAAGAACAGTGTATATATGATGATAGCACACTTTAGGTCATACTACTGAAAGGTGTTCAGGCGTGAAATTGTTTTCCACACCTTCGCTCAACAAAATTTACTGAAATGGGTGAAAAGGGACAATCAGAGATCATGATCGGAAATAAAAGACTTAAATGTGGTTATTGCAGCTTTCTCATTGTCTCCACAGAGACAACGAATGGAGCAGAAAGCCATTATATTCTCTAAAAGGCAACCAACTTCTTTCTCATGCGTTCAGTCTATTCAAGAAGCCACTGTAAGCTGGGCAAGGAAATCTGTAAATATCTACACAAAGTGTCTGCTTCTTTTTTTCTTAAAGATATAAGATAAGATAAGATAAGATAAGAAAAGATGATACTGGAGAAACTGAAGCTTCTGTAATGGTTTATGTTTGCTCATTGCTTTGTCTTTTGGGTTTGATTTTCCAAGAAAATAGCATGTGAATGCAATGGAGTTAAGCGGCTGACTTGGAAGTCCCAGAAAGCCCTTCCCACCAGCACATGAATGCTAATTACACATGAATAATAATTACAGCTAAAAAATTATAGTCATCTTATGGCGTAAATCACAGATCCAGATCACCAATCAACTGATCCTTGGACCAAGGGCGATCTGTCCACCAATTTCAGCCAAATCCGTCTGTAACTTTTCTTGCTTACTGACAAACAGGCAAACAGACAGGGGTGAAAACTTCACTGGCAGAGTAATACTGGATTACAGTGATACTAGTCATACTTGTAGCACTGACTCACCCTCCACAGTGATGACTCCCAGTAGGTGCAGCATTTTGACGGCCCCACAGCACAGCAGAATGATGGCTATAGTATGTAAGCTGTTCTCACTCTGCTCTTCTCTTTCCATCTTTATCCCTTCTCTTCTTCCACTGGCCTTATCTTTTATCTAATAGCTCTCTGTTTCCAACTCACCTCTTCTTATTCCTTTTGTTTTCTTGCTTATACTTTAAATGTATAGAAATATACAAGAAGCAATCAATATATTTTAAACTCTTAAACTCCCACTGTCTATAGCCATACACCATGTACAACTTGATTTTGGCTGTTTCCCCCAGCTGTACCCAACCATACTGTACTCTCCCTATCCCATTGTTTCTCTGTTACACCTCTCTCTCTCTCTCTCTCTCTCTCATCCCCATAAACCTTCTATCTCTCTCCCTTTCACCTAGACTGGGCTCAATATCACTCTACCTGCCTTTTTCTGTCTCTCCGTCTTTTTATTCTCTCTCTCTCCCTACTCCCCGGGGCCTCTCCCGCTCTCCCCCTGACCTTCGCTCCGTCCCAGTGACTCTACCTCCCTCTATCCCATCTCTCTCTCTCTCTCTCCCTCTCTCCCCCTCTCTCTCTCTCTTTCTCCCTCGTTCCAACTCTCTGTTATAGTCATTGCGTCCTTCACTCTTTGGGAACAGGACTTTAACTCGAGGGTCTGACCTGAGCACATTGTGACAATGATACACTCACCTTCTACTGTATGACCGTATGTGTGTTTGTTTGGTGCGCGTGCATGTGCGTGTGTGTGTATGTGTGTGTGTGTGTGCGTGCACATGAGCACATCTGCATTTGATAAATTGGCTCCATTAAGACACACATTTGTCCTGTAACAAGACTAGGCTTAATTTACCACAAAGTGACTTTTCTAACTAAACATGCCTTAGTCTTTAGTCTTAGTCTATAGTCTTCTATAGGTCTTTATATACTCTTTATAGGAACAATTCAACTGGACCAGTTCCACTGAATACAACCAGTGAGACAGTAAGATCCATCTCTGCTGTGTGGACTGTATATTGTAGTGTCTCTGACTAGGAAAGGTACAGCAAAACACAGTTTAACTTGCTATAGCCTGTATAGACCAGCAGGGAGCAGCAGACACTAACACACAGACTACTAGTGTTTACTAAAGCTTCAGATTGAGATTTGTTTTCTATTTCATCATGTGTGCTATTTCAAATTTAGCTGATATACTTGGCTATATAGAGATATTGCTCAGAAAACCAAAACAAAGTGTCTTCCTTGTGAACTATATTGAGCTATGCTCCCTATTTAATAGACTGTATAGCGTGTATGGTATGGTGAAACACAGTGAAAAACATGGAGTAAGCAGTATCTATCTATTGTAACCAAATAATACGCCTTTGTACCTTTAATGTGAATGTAAAATCGAGCTGCGGTTGCCCGGTGAGCTGAAGTGTAGCCGCTGCCTTGCAGACTGCAGGGGGCTCAGCTGTCAAGAGGTTTCCCACTGAGTTGTGAATTGGAAGTTTGTTTTACTTACAGCTCTGGAATCAAATTAGCAGCACTGGGCAAAATGACGCTACATCTGAATTCAGTGGCAGGAGGAGCAGTTAATTGAATTTGCCAGACACTTTCAAGAGGCTCGATAGTGGAACCATCGCTTGATAAGATAAATGGAGCATGGCTTGTGTTTGTTCTAGTAATCAGAATTTATTCAGTTTCTTGCATATTGTGCACATTAAGGGAACCGGTGCTTTGTTCATTCAGCTCTCTCTTATTGTGGCCAAACAGCAGCATTAGTGTTGTGATATAACACACACACACAGTGACAAAGGATGTTGGGGTGGATGATGCTGTGCCATCTGCCCTGCTACACCCACTTCAGAGGGGGAAGCATTCCTGATGTTGTTTACTGAAAATATATGAATAATTTGGATCTGACTACAACAGGATGTTTCCAGTGTTAGAGATGAATATTAGTCTTTGGGTGCTAACCATGGTGCAATAAGCAGTTTGTAATTAATGGTCTAACCCAATATCTTTTGAGATAGGAAACCACCTTAAAAAGGTCAGATTAGCATTTAGATGTGCTGTATGGAAGAGGATTAGAGCCACATGTGAAAAATGTATTTGAGTTCTGAGAATCAAGTCAGAATTCTGAGAATAAAGTCAGAATTCTGAGAATCAGTGGCGTGTCCAGGCCATTTTGACTGGGGTGGCACAAGGTGGGGCACAGACTCAATCCAGGGTGGCACTGAACGCGGCATTTAGGAAGGATGTAGGCAGGTCCCACTGCTGTGTGGGTGTTGTTGTGTTGAAAGGACGTGTTTTAATCGCTTTTTGGATTCAACTGTTGGTGATTGTGTTTGCCTTGTGTGTTTATAGCCGACCTATTGGACAGCAGTGCTCCCGGCTATCTGGAAGTATGAAAGCTCTACAGTGAAGTGATGAAATTTTGAACACAAGGCTACGGAAGAGGATTAGGGCCACATGTGAAAAGAATTCAGAAGTCAGAATTCTGAGTTTAAAGTCAGAAGTCAGATTCCTGAGATTAAAGTCAGAATTGTGAGAAAAAAGACAGAATTTGAACTCAGATTTCTGAAATCTGACTTTAATCTCAGAACTCAAATACACTTTTCACGTGGCCCTAATCCTCTTCCGTACAAGGCCCAGGTTGAAAACAATCAGAATTTTCCATAACGTTTTCAGGCATCACTGTCTACTGTATGCATATAAAAAATGCAGGCTACTAACACTACCTCTTGGTTTTTATCTTCAGGTGTGTGTTGCATATCTGCCATTCAGTTTGGTCAGACAGTTTTTTTTGTCACATTAAAAGATCTCTAATTTGGTCTTCTCTTTGCTCCCCTTGGCATGTTTCTTGGAACACAGGAGCATTGTTTGGGGGGGCGGGGAATGCACTGGCTTGATGGTCCCGCCTCTAACATGGCCATCAACCAATCATAACTCAGGATTTTGGGGTGGCACCTGGGGTGACCAATCAGATTTCAGGGGTGGCCTAGACCCACTCCTGCTGAGAATAAAGTCAGAATTCTGAGAATAAAGTCAGAATTGTAAGAATAAAGTCAGATTCTCAGAATTCTGACTTTAATCTGTGAATTCTGACTTTAAAGTCAAAACTCAGAATTGTGACTTTATTCTCAGAATTCTGACTTTAATTTCAGAATTCTGCCTTTAAAATCAGAACTCTGAGATTAATCTCATAACTCATGTGGCCCTACTCTTCTGTAGCGCTGCATGCCGCAGAGTTTGTTATTAGATTTTGTAAGCCATGGTTATTATTGCCTTAAAGTGAGATGGAGAGCATGATTCATTTTGTAAATCTGGGTCTACAAGCATAGCAGGCCGGGTAAACCTAAATAAACTCTAACCTAGAAAGCCACCTTGAGAGCATCGCTTCCATCTGTTATGTAAGCTATTATAAACTGGGCGGTTTGACAGTGACTAAAAGCCTGAACCCTTTCTTTCAGAACTCAGTGTTCAGTGTTGAGAGGTGGCCCAAACTGTCAGTGAAGGTAGACATCCTGCCACTCTCCCCCGCCAGCACCCTGTCGCACAAAACACTCCTTCCATCAGTGCAAACACATCCTTCCACCAGCTCCTACCTGGCTTCTAACTACCACTGACTCTGGGAATTTAACGTTAGCCCCGCTTCTCATTTCCCTCTCCAGCTCCTTCTCCTTTCTTCTATCGCCCACTGAATCCCCCTCTCTCTATCTCTCTCGCTCTGCCAAACTCTCACTCTCTGCCACTCTATCTCTCTCTGCCACGCTCTCACTCTCTCTCTCTCTCTCTCTCTCTCTCTCTTTCCCTCTCTCTCACTCTCGCCGTTCTCGTACTGTGTCCTGTAATCCTTGCCAGAGAGAGCGTCATTTGCATAATCTGAATTAGCCTAATCTGTCGTCCTGGCGGCGATGGAGAGGGCTCGCTCTCACTGGCCTCTTTATTGGTGGAGAGCGCTCTCCAAGAAAAGCAGTAGCTCCACCAGCCGCCGCTCCCAGGAGGTGTGGAGAGAAGAGTCGTAAAAATAGATTTGGGCTACAACAGGCCTATTTACACCGTGCATAAGCTGTGCACATAATCGTGTTCCGTGGCGTGGATTCAAGCTCCAAGAATACAGCTTTATAGTCTGAGGTGCATTGTTTTCAGCAGTCCACATCCAAGCCAATGGACATGCAGCCAATCCCCAGACTGGCCTTTGGGGTGGTTCACTGAGAGTCCACTGATTTTACACACACACACACACACACACATGGACACACACAGAGCCACATGCATTCAGGCACACACCCTCAAACTCAATCAGACGCATACACACACACACACACACTATCTCAAGGGCACAAACAGTCACCCATACATGTAATCTTGGCACACACTTGTGCACAAAACAATAGGCATACACACATACACACACATTCACACACTCACATCTGTTTGCTTACTAATCCTTAGCCACTGAAAGACTGAAGTGCTCGAGGGTATTTGCAATGGTGTGTGTGTGTGTGTGTGTGTGCGTGTGTGTGTGTGTGTGTGTGTAAAAGAACAGACATTCTGCAACACACATCACACACATACGCACACACACACACACATGCACAAATACACAGAATCACATCATTAGTGTACCATCGTTAATTAATTTTGGGAAAGAGTGAGTCAAACAAAGCTCATTTACACACATATCAGCTTGCCAATATTGATTTTTAAGTAAACACATGTCTAGACTCATAAGCCACAGAAAGACACAAACACACACACACACAAACATGCACCCCCATACACACACACACACACATACGCTGTTGGATGCCAGGAGAGAAGAATGACGAGATGACTTAATAAGTACTCACACCAGTTAATGGGAGCGTGGGTGATGGAGAAAGGGAGCAAATGAGAGAGAGAATGGAGGCACAAAAGGGAGAGGAGAGAGGTACGGAGATGATGGTGCTGAGAGGAGATTGCGCTAGCGTGTCAAAATGTGTGGGAGAATGGAGAAGAAAGTAAGATAAAAAGGAGAGAAGCGAGCGTAGAAGAGGAGTGGGAGGAAGAAAAAGAGAAAGGGGAAATGAAGAGACTGGCAGCGGAGGGAAAGTGGAGGAGAAAAGAGATGTGGAGAAGTAAAAAAAAAAAAAAAACAAGAAGAAAAGGTTGAGGGACAGGGAGGGAAGGGGGGGGGAAGGTAGAATGTGAAGCAGAGAGAGAGAGAGAGAGAGAGAGAGGCAGTAAAAGGCAAGAAGAAAGCGAGATAAGAGAAAGAGCAAAAGAGTGACAGAGAGGAGAGAGGGAGAAGATTAAGACAACATTGCTGCAGGGGGAAAAAAGAGTGAAGGATGGCGCGCGCGGTGGGGGCGGAAAAGAAATGAAAAATTCACCAGAGGGAAAGAAAAAAAGAAAGAAAGCCATATGAAAGACTTGGCAGAGAGATGGGCCGTCAGAGGCCACCGGCGCCACAGAGGGCCCGGCCGAGAAAACAGCAGCCGGGGCAAAGACAGAGAGAAAACAGGCGGGCAAGACCACCAGGTGGAGGGGAACAACCAGAACAAGAAAAAAAAGAGACGGACAAGAACACCTGACGGGGGGAAAAACAAGACAGGACGACCTGGGGGGGGGGGGGGGGAAACCGCAGACGGGCGACGACCCTGATAGGAACAGACAGTCAAGATAAGCGGGGCATGCTAAACAGTCCGAAACGCAGCTCCGACACAAGAGAGAGGCAATTTTCTTCCTCGGAGCACGACGACGGGGCTCGTGCTCCGAGGATGCACCGTATGAGAATCTAATCTGACGTTATTACAGCTCTCTCAGCGCCGCCGTCGGTGTCGCCGGCCCAGATAACACGCTATCTGCAGCAGCGCAGAATAGATGAAGGGTCCGTGATGAAACACAAGCCCTGCGACACTAATCCTGTATACGGCGAACACATTACAGCGGCAGAAAGAGAGGCGCTGACATGCCACAACATAACACCATCAGAATTACCGCACATGCTGATCAAACAACACGTCAAATCCTAGTCCTGTGTCAGACTCTTTCATCTTTGAAGGGAATTTATTTTATTTTTTTGTCGGGGGGGGGGTAAAATGGCTTGTTTTCACACAGCCTGCTTCTAAATGTTGGCAGGAATTATCTACACACACCGCGTCTACAACTCCTTCATTATTCAGGACAGTAACAAATTAAAGCCTTGCCTCTCCAACACCCACAGGGAAAAGGCAGTTGTTGGAGCGAGTGGAGAAAAAAAAAAGCTTATTCCAAAAAATGAAACCTGCCATGCATTTGGGAAAAGTCCTGTATGGGCTAATTTGCAATGAAAAGCCTATAGTGGCTTGCATCAACAAGTAGGTTTAGAGGACTGCACACATTTAATGGAGGATATTTTCATGTCGCTGCAGATTTGTTGCTCATTGTGCCCAGTCAGTGGACCAGCCAGTTTGGGTTTGTGCGTTTTATACAAATGAGGTTTACTGCCTTTTAGCAGCATGAGTAACGAGGGAGTGAGACATCTCTCACAGGCAACAGGTCTTCATAAAACACTGTCAGCTTCCCCGTTCTCCCCCTCTCTTCATTTGCATATTTGCATCGCTCGTTCGCTCCGTCTCTTTCACATGGCCTTGACTTACTTAGGAATACCCCAATCTCATCACACACACACACACACACACACACACCCAGCCCCCCCCCCCCCCCAACCCCTCCCACCCAAAACTGACATCTTTTGTTGCCATGGCTACTGTGCTTCCAAGGTAACAGCAAGACGGAAAAGCAGTGTGTGAGCAGAGTGACAAATACCTTCTACATGTGTGTGTTTACCAGCATCACTGCCCACGTCTGCGCACACAGCCAGACAGACACAAACACACACACACACACACACACACACACAGTCTCTCTCTCTCTCTCACACAGACACACACACAAACACACGCACACACAAAGAAGCCATCATTTACTACCTTTCTTCCTCAATTTGCTCTGTCATAAAGATAAGCTGAACAAATCCACGCAACAATACACTCAAACACACACACATACACACACACACGCAACTTTGCTGTAAAATGAACAGACACTCTTCTTCCTTTGGGAACACCTGTTGGCTCTGCCTGCCCCTCTCTCTCCCTCTCTCCCTCGCACACACACACACACACACACACACGCACACACACACACACACACACACACGCACACACACACAAACTGCATTTCCCTTTTGTTCACCGCTTCCTTACACAAATACCAGCAGTTCATTAATCATTACTCTGCAGCCGGTGTAGTTGTGCTGTATATTTGCATTTGTGTGTGAGCATGGGTGTGTGCATGTGTGTTTGTGTATGTATGTGTGTGTGTGTGTGTGTGTGTGTGTGTGTGAGGAATAATGAAAGAACATACTGTTAAAAGTTTTTTTCTGTGTGTCTGTGTGCATGCTTATCTGTTAGGGAAAGAGAGAGAACACATTGTGCGTGCGTGCGTATGTGTGTGTGTGTGTGTGTGTGTGTGTGTGTGTGTGTGTGTGTGTGTGTGTGTGTGTATTCCCTCACCCCTGGACGGCCTCCTCTGCTTGGTCTGCATGGTCAGCGTACCCACCACAGCCCCCATGTTTGCCGTCGTCGTCGTGGAAACAAGTGCGTCTGTGCTGAAGTCTGTATCTGGTCGTCACGTGTCGGAGCGGCTAGAACACACACGCGCGCTCCCTCGCTCTCTTCCCTCTTCTCATCCTCTCCTCCTCTCTCTCACTCTCTCTCTCTCTCTCTCTCTCTCTCTCTCCCACCTCTCAATGGCCGCTCTCAGCACTAACCCTCTTACTATCATCCCTCCTTTCTTTCTTTCTCACCCTCTCTCTATCTCACGGTGCTCCTCCTCTCTCTCTCTCTCTCTCTCTCTCTCTCTCTCTCCCCTTCACTCACACACACTCTCTCTCTCGCTCTCTCTCTCTCCCTCCCTCTCGTTTCCCTTGTTTTTCATTAGGAGTTGTAGCCACGCTCTCTCTCTCTCTCTCTCTCTCTCTCTCTCTCTCTCTCTCTCTCTCTCTCTCTCTCTCCCTGTCCCTCCCTCCCACCTTCGCAGCAGCCAAGAGCCACAGCAGTGCATCAGTGATTCAGTATGAAATCGCCAGGATGTTGATTCACTGAATTATAGATTAATATGACTGTATCCATTGATTTGTAGATGATAAGACTCACTGTGTGAATCACTCCGGAAAAAAAAATAACAACACGCTCTGTTACATTTCACACCTAAACGCATCTGCTTTCCTCCGGCGAGGGACAAATACACACATAGTTCAACGCTCAAATATTGACTTGTGAGTAAATATGAATTATGGAGCGACGGGGAACACGTGTGTGTGTGTGTGTGTGTGTGTGTGTGTGTGACAGAATCATCTGCAAGCGGACGAGGAGCCCCGGTGCGTCACTCCTCCTCTTCCTCGCTTAGTCCACCCACCACCTCTCCCTCGCTCCGTCCCCCCCACCCCCCCCCCCCCCCCCCCACCCCCCCCATCATGGCATGTTCATGAAAGGCCAGACCACTCCAATCTATCAACACTTCCATCTGCTCCATCCATCATTCCTGCTCACCCATCCATAATACACACACACACACACACACAAACACACGCTTAGAGGGATGGATGGAGGGATGGAGAGCGTGGGTGATGGCAGACTGGCTATAGGGCGAGGGAGGAAGGAAGTGAGGAGAGAGGGGAAAGAGAGGAAGGAGACGGCTTAGAGGCACGGAGGTGAGAAGAGAGAAGAGAAGAGATTAAAAGCAAGAAGAGGGAAGGGATATAGAGAGAGAATGAGACATTTAATACGGTGGGAAGAGAGGGATCAAGGCGAGTGTCATACAATGTGTGCGGGCTCTTTGCTGCGAGAGCTGCACACACACACACACACGAAAACACACTTAAATCACTTATTTATGGACTAATCAATATAAGTTTCAGGGTCATAGATGATACAATCAGACACATTGCAAGAGCTGCCAGTTGCACATGACAGACAGTGCACATACACAGTAGAACAAGTAGAATTCAAGGATACAGTGGCTCCAAACACTGCATACTATTATCTCACCACACTCAACAGTAACCTGCTTGCTGCTCGGCTCTCTTCCACTCAGCACTAGTCTGGCTAGCGGCCCAAGCTCCCAGATATAAAAAACACTAGCATGGGGACATGACCTAGGCTGCCAGATATAAAAGCCAGCAGCCTGCGGACATGGCCTAGACTCCAAGATATGAAAAAAAAAAAACACCAGCCTGAGGACACGGCTAAAGCTCGAACATATAAAACCCACAACTATAATCAAAGGCACGCCTCCCTATAAGCTTCTCCTTGGGCCATTATTTGGGCAAACAATAACGTGCGATAATGAGTCAGAATATTATCGAGTCGGAACACGCCAGGTTTGACAGTCGCGTTTTTTATGCATCAGAAGAAGAATTAGAATAGACACATTGTCCTTGCACGCCAAGTCAGCCGTTCTGTTGTGCGTCTGTAAACGTGGGAACTGCCCCAAATATAGGATGTTTTTTCGTCTGCTCACAATTACGGTGAATAATGCAAGAGGCGTGACTGTTGGGGAGCCATATGGGCAGATTTAGCTGGAAAGATTTAGGTTGGAGAAGAGTAAAAATCCGCAATGTGTTTCTACAGTATGGAAATGTAGTCATGAACTGCTGCATTTTACAACACCGCAAGAGAGACAGAATGGACAGCAGTGGGGAGTATGCACGCGCACACACACACACACACACACATTTACATGCACATACACACATGCATGAACAAGAGGAATGACTGATCACAGACGAGGTCCCTATGGACACCAATGGCATCCAAGCAGCATGCAACACGATGCAGCGTGACCGTTCCCCAACTACACACACACACACACACACACACCGCTCGCCCTCTCGGCTTGCTCTGCCCTGCTATATAACACAGTGTCTTTATTGTGCCTATAGGACTTTACGGGCTATCAAAGTGAATTCTCCCTATCTTCCCTGCACCTCACCCCATCTTTATCCCTAAACCATATCTATCCATCTCACCCCCTCTCCCCCCTTATCTATGAATTTGTCTCGAGGCGTGCGACCTGCGCCAATACGCCGTTATCTAGGCATCTCTCCCTATAAATCTTTGCTCAAGTATCAGCCTGCGTGTTCCCGTCGTTTCAAACACGCTTCCTGGCTTGTTCCAATCTCCTCCTCCATCTCTCTCTATCTCCCTCCGCACTCTGACAGGCCTATTTCCACACACTGACAGAAATGTTTCTCTTTCTGGTAATCATTTTAAAGTCTGTCTGTAGAGAGAGAGAGAGAGAGAGAGGTTAGAGTGAGTGGGTGTGTGTGTGTGGAAGTGTTT